>NW_015163151.1:279285-286163 GCF_001447785.1 Gekko japonicus
AGGGAAATTATGTTGGAAAGTTGTCCATCTAACCAATAGCGGACTTGTGCAGTGGGATTAGAATACAGAATCTCAATCAAAGCCAACAGTCTCTTGTCAGTAGATGTTAATTTAGCTTGCACCACAATCAGGCATGGGGTATGGTATCAAAAGCTGCCTTCAGATCCATGACAGCAGCAGCAAGACCCCCCTATTCTTGGTTGTATATTTACTGATTAAAAACTGTAACATCAGAAGATGATCATCTGTACCACCCTCTCACCTCAAACCAGTCTGTTCCCTTCCCAGGATTTTATTAATTTCCAACCAGTCCAAGAGTTGGTAATAAAAGGAAGGAACATAAAGTTTCCTGGCCACTGATAAAAGGCTGATTGGCCTGTAGTTGGATGGGTCCACTTTGTCTCCCTTCTTATAAACTTGTATTGTGATAGCATGTCTCCAAGTGGGTGGCATAACTCCTGTCGCATTTATCTGAGTGAATAGAGTTGCCAATATATCCTTCAACCATGAAATACTGGCTTTGAAGAGTTCTGAGGGAATTAAATCTGTACCAGGGGCCTTCCCATTTTTATATGAGAAATTAGAAAACTAATTTCAGCTAGTTGAGCAGGAGGCCACTCTGGTAGTTCAGCTAGGTTCCAATTATTCTGATAATCATGGTTAGTACATGAACTAGCAAAGATATTAGCAAAGTGTTCCTCCCAGGTATGTGAGGAGATATGAGCTGAAAGTGGACTCTCAAGGATGTAAAACAAAGCTGACCAGCTTTCAAAATTCACTCAGATTTCTAATTTTTGGCAACTCTGATTAGCTTTTGCCAATTAGTGAGGCAAGCGTCATCTTTACTCTTGTGTATAGCTTGTCTATATGCTTTTTTCCAAAAGAGAAAAGCTTGTAGAGTAATTGAAGAGTTAGCATGCCTGTATCCCATAACTGCCTGATAGCAAACTTCCTTTAGATGTTTCAACTCAAGATTAAATCAGCTTTTTTGGTAGGTTTCAGGGCCTTATCTCGATGGATCTGTTCAGAGTATTCAGGCAACAAATGGGAGTAGATTTACTCCAGTTTACAGCAGCTGTCATACATACAAGATACTAGAGTAATCTCTTTCTTAAGAGCATGACCTTTATCTGAGAACACCAAGGTTCTACACAAAGGCCCTGGTCACACGGGCAGGAAACTGCGGGGGAGAAGCGTGGCTGTTTGCCCTGGGGCAAACTACTGCGCAGTTACACGATCAGACCTCCCGTGGAGGTCCTGTGGAGGTACTGTGGAGGTTCCATGGCAAGGGAGAGGTGCTGATCACAGTACAAGCCGGCACGCAACGAAGAAATGCACACCACGGCAAACTGTTTTTTTTGTGTGTGTACACGACAAATGCGCATGCTCCGTTGGGTGCGTGTGCGCATCCACAGAGACTTGGACAAAAAAAACCCACCTTATTTGCAAGGGGACATGGGCGGGCGCCGGATGCCACCGGAAATGCGATCAGACACCCGCCCTTGCCCCACAGTTTCCGGAAACTAGTACCTCCGAGGTACTAGTTTTTTGCCACGCAGTTTCGGCTGGAAGCCTTGGTTGAGCCACGGGAGTGCTACGCTTCCCAGATGTGCTGGTGAGATCGCACCCGGAAACTCCGCCTGTTTTCCGTCTCACTTGTGTGGCTTTTGTTCCGTGTGACCGCAGCCAAAGTATAGTTTTCAGAACTCTATTTCACTGCTCCCAATTTGTTATGGTCTTGACAGATGGGTATCGGATGACTATTTTGGGCACCAAAATCATTAGGCAAACTTACTAATAGAAGTAAGGGCATATGATCACAAGCAATAGTTTTCCCCACTCCAGGATAGTTTTCCAGATCAACCAAATCCTTGTAGTCTACTTTCTTTTTAAGATCATTTAAAACAATCAGTTTTCCACTATCTACAAATGTGGCCAGATAAATTTTCAAATAAATTGATTGTGTTATCCTTAGATGATTTATAAGGGTGGTTAAAATAACTTGTTACCACCATTAATATTCCCAGCCAAAGACACAAAGTGGAAGGCTCTTAGGGCAGTGCCAGTATGTGCATTAAAAACACCCACAGAAATAAAAGATGCCCTAGGATATCTGCAAGTCAAATAATATATGTAGTTATCAAACTGATCACATGCTTCTGCTTGGCATGCAGACGATCCCAGGTTCAATCCCCAGCATCTCCAGTTAAAAGGATCAAGTAGGAGGTGATGTAAAAGACCTCAACCTGAGATCCTGGAGAGTCACTGCCCATCTGTGTAGGCAATTAACCAATGGTCTGATTCTGTAGAAGGTAGCTTCATGTGTTCAAGACCCTTAAAGTCAACAGGCATAGAAGGGTATACGTCTGCTTTGGGTGGTGGGGCACATGTCTTATCCTGCACCCTCTTTCCCACCTATCACATCACATGGCATTAGAGAGCCTTTTTGTGATGTTTCTGTCTTCTTATATCTTCTTATAATGGTAAATGTATTATCAGACTAGAACGCTAGATACCATAAAATCCAACAGCAGTTCAGCAGGTAATTTTTTTCCTGTGTTCCTTAGTTCTCAGCATCACAGTTAGGGGATGCTACCAAATCTTGCAGTCTGCCTGTTCTGACTCAAAACTTCCCATTTAATTTTTCGTTCTCCTCAGTGTGAATCAAATCTAGCAATCTTTGTTTTCTTTTTCCTCAAATTGAATAGGTCTTTGTAAAATGTATGGAATTAAAAGAATTCTGTTTGCACCAATTGCATAAAAATTGAACAAAAGAAACAATCGAATTGAGATAACCAATGGGCAAACTAATGGTGCTTTATAAACAACATATAAAACCTAAAAGGAGCTAACAAAAATCCCTAGAGCAGTTGTACTCACTCTGCATCTTACCACCAACCAAATCACCTACCTGTACTTCCATCCCTGGCATGATTCCTATGTCTTAAGAGAGGTCTGCAGCTTACCCCTTCCTCTGGTGGCAGCTGTTTCAAGATGAGAACCAACTCCCAATGGTCAAGGGTCTTGCCCACTATCCTGAAATGTGAGGCAGATGCCACATTCAGGAATGGTGGTCAGAAGAGCCACAGCTGACACATCCCGAACCTCTGAGTGAGTATCACTGCCATCAAATTTAACATGTGCTAGAAAGCAATGAAATTGGCTGGACTAAGAATATAGTTAGACAGTTTCAGAACTCTGAATCTCATGATCTGAGAACTCAGGGAAAATTATATCTGGGAAATTTTTGTGGAATTTCTTGTGGTTCTGTGCATCATATCCCTATGTGTACAAAAGGAGTGATTTGTGCAGGCAGTGAGTCATTCCTCAACAGTGGTGCACAAGCAGTGTGAACTTGATTCTTAGAGTTTTTAAGTGACTCCTCAAATGAGATACAGGTCCAATTCTAGACTATCAGACATTATTTCATATATGAGTAATGGTTTTCACAAAGCTGGCTTTATGTGTGCTCTGCTGTCCTGCTCATCAACTACAGATAAGGTCTTGTGGCATACTTACAAGTGCAAGTAGATTTATTGTATTAAGCCATTGGCCATTACAAAATACAAAAGACACCACAGCAATAATAAAAATTACCACCATTAGAATCAGATTAAAATTGACTACAAATCGTGCTAATAAAAAGGCTAAAACAGATTTAATCAGGTAACCAGCCCCTTAGATCTAATTTGGATGCTGCTAAAGCAAACAAAGAAACTCTATAAGTTACAAATGCAGCATTATCTGAGAAGCAGGAATGTAATCTTCTCAGTTTCTGTGTATGTTTGCTTAGCTGATAGGATTCCTGCTAGAAATTTCTCTCTTGGGATACTATACAACGGACAGTAAAGCATGTAGTGAGGAAGGTCCTCCACCACTGACAGGCCACATATGCAGAGACAGTCTTCTTTTGGAGTATGCGAATAGCGGCCAGCCAAAAGTGCTGTTTGCATAGATTGAAATCGTAAGGCTGTAAAGGGAACTCTGAGGTTAGAGACGTTGACTAAGTAGCTTGACCTGCGATGGCCCAATTTACAGAATTTATACCAGGGAGCCACTTTGGATTCCAGAATTAGAGCACGATTGATCAATGCATCAGCGTCATATATCCAATCCCAAAATTGTGTGTTCTCAGCTGATGCCCTAAGGAGGTCATCTGGGATGGTATATCTTTGGATGATAGCATTGATAAAGTTAGAGCGGGTAGGGTCTTTATCAAAGTGTGAGTTATCTGATTGATGGCTTATGGAGTTGGAGCTCTGATATGTGTTCTTGTGGCATACTTCCATCTACAGTTATCCAAAATTGCAGTTTCCCAAACAGGGCTGGTTCCAAATTTTCGGGTTCCTTGGGCACAGAGTGCTCAGGGACCCCATCTCCACTGTCACCCCCAGTTGCATCACTTTTCATGCACTTCCTCACCCACCTGTAGACCTTCCACCACTGTCCAATCAGGCTGCACCCCAAAACAATCTTTGTACCACCCCAAATGACGCATCACCATGCTCTGGAGACTGTCCCCTGCAAGATGGGACAGAACCAGTCCCCTGCAAGATGCAAGAACTAGTCCAAACACTGGTTCTGGCACCACAAAGTTCTACTCGGAGTGACTCACAGAGGCCTGTATTTCAAAGGAAATTTGAATAAGGAAGTGCCCTTTGCACCCAAAGTAAGGTTTAGACCCCCCTACATCATACACCCCCATGTTCATGTTCAGCAGACTCTCCCCTTCAAGGGAACATATGCTGTGTCTTGGTCTGAAGTGTGGTTCTTGTACCAGCTGCTCCAAAGTGCATTGCCCCAAGGGCAGTCACACAGGTAGACACTGGGGCCAGGCTGCCCCACAAAACAATATCTGGACCACCCCAAATGACACATCATCACGTTCTGGAGACTGTCCCCTGCAAGATGACATACAGTAATGCCAGGTCCAAACACTAGTTCTGATGCCACGAGTGTCTATTCATAGTGCTTCCCAGGGTCCTGTATTTCAAAAGAGATTTGAATAAGGAAGTGCCCTCTGCACCCAAAATAAGGTTTGGAGCCCCACAGTTCATACACCCCCATATTCAATGGACTCTCCCCTTCGAGGGGACATATGCTGTGTCCCGGTCTGAAGCACGGTTCTTGTGCCAGCTGCTCCAAAGTGCAGTGCCCCCAGGACAATCACACAGGCAGAAACTGGGGCCAGGCTGCACCCCCCCCCCCAAATGAAACATCACCATGCTCTGGAGACTGTCCCTTGCAAGATGATATACAATGATGCCCAGCTGAAACACTTGTTCTGATGCCACGAGCTTCTATTCTGAGTGCTTCTCAGAGGCCTGTATTTCAAAGGAGATTTGAATAAGGAAGCTCCCAAAATAATGTCTGGAACACCACATAACATTACACCCCCACGTTCAGGAGATTCTCCCCTTCAAGGGGACATATGGCACTTCCTGGTCCAAGGCATGGGTCTTGTGCCAGCTGCTCCAAAGTGAGAATCTCCAGACAATTGATTTCCAGATAAAAATTGCTGCTTTGGAGGGTGGCCTCTATGGTATTATATGCTGCTGAGGTCCCTCCCTTCCCCAAGCCCTGTCCTTCCCAGGATGCACTCCCTAATCTGCAGGAATTTTCCAACCTAGACCTGGCAACCTTAACCTGTGTAGTAGATATAGATGTCTCTGGGCAGGACAGAAAAAAACTTCCGTCACAAAATTGTAGGAGGAGGGAGCGGTATTTACTAAAGGCCAAGTTTCAGATGTTCCACCAATACAATAATAAAAACCATTGCTCAAACAGTGTTTAATATATAGCAAAAATCACCTCTGTTTATTTGGAGGTAGGAGTAAATTCTAATCTCAGACTTCACATGTGCTTTAACGAAGTCTAAACAAGATGTATTTTAAAACCTCAAATGCAAATTATATCTCCCTTATTATACTTGAATAGCAACGTTCTATATTGAACGTTCTAAATTTGGCCCCTTTAGTGTTAGGCCGGAAGAACTGTCAGTCAGAAGACGCTGGCTGGGTTGACTGGCTGCTTTGTGCAGTCCCGCCCAGCATTTCAAGGTCTTTTGCATATGGAAGCTGATTGGATTTCACTCCATTCCACACCTCAAACTCCCCCCCCCGGCAAGGCAGTTGGCATTTTCAGTTGCATAGACAGATACAATGCCATACTCCCCACCCTACTGTATTCTGAGGTAAAATATGTCCTCACTCACATCACTTCCCCTTCAAAAGAAACAAACCCAATAACACAATCATGCCACACCACAAAGACAACAGATCACACCACAAGCAGAATACCACAAGGCAAAAAATGATAGGAAAAGGTGCCAGCAGTCACCCCATTACTGCCACAGAGAGCGCTTCAGAGGATGGTGTGCAGGTCCCAGGTTCATGTTTTAAAAGCAGCCTGGGGAATTATGGACCATTCACACACTTTCAACCTTAACATACCTCATAGAATAGTTGTGTGGATCATATGAGGGAGAGGAGAATGATGTCAGCTGCTTTGGTTCCCACTGCAGGGAAAGACTGCCCTTTCTGAGGCTGGGGGACCCAGGTTCATGTTTTAAAAGCAGCCTGGGGAATTATGGACCATTCACACACATTTTAGGGATATTTTAGGGATGAAGCCTGCTGAGGGTGGGGTCTGAGGAGGAGGAGGAAGAGGGGGACCTCAGACAGATACAATGCCATACTGCCCACACTCCAGACAAGCTGTTGCCAGTCTCCAGGTGACAGCTGGAGAGCTCTTAAAGCTTTGGTGCTAACCAGGTGGGACCTGGAGATCTCCCGCTGTTACAATTGATCTCCAGATGACAGAGATCAGTTCCCCTGGAGAAAATGGATGCTTTGGAGGGTAGACCCTATGACATTATA
>NW_015163151.1:287524-293979 GCF_001447785.1 Gekko japonicus
CGCCGCCTCAGCGCCATTTAGAGTGGGCACGGGGGGGGGAAGCAGGTTACAGCGTCTCAGAGTGGGTGCGGGGCGGGGAGCCAGCTGGGCGAGGAGGCTACAGGCTCCGGTGGCCGGGCTTCGACGGGGAAGGCAGGTTTACCTCAGTAGTTCAGTGGTGGGGTGAGGACGGCAGTGCCGGCCCTATCGGGCTGTGATCCCCGAGCAGCGAAGCGTCTGTCCCATCCAGGCGCTCCAAGGCGAGTGAGACTTCGTCCCTCCCCTCCCAGCCACCCAGCCACCCAATGGCAGCCCAGTTTTGCTGAGGGAGCCAGTCATCGCAGCCAGCATCTTCTGAGTGGCAATTCTTCCGGCCATACACTAACGGGGCACATTTTAGAACTTTGGCACCCACTACTCAATTATAATAAGGGAGAGATACTTGTAACGGGTTCCCCTCCCCCGCTTTGGATGTCTGTCTACCATTGAGTCTTAGCTGAGGAAAAGTCCCACACCTTGAAATGAGCAACATTCAAATCTAGATATCTCGTCCTCTTTGGACTCCTTGGATAGAAATTTCTTTGGATTCTACACATAAATTTGTTTGCACTGATTTTATATGGTTTTCCATTTGGGCTATATACAGTTTTCCATTTAGTAATTAAAATCTATAATTTTGATATGTAACCTTCTGATAGGTGAATGTGTTCAAAAGTAAGGATGTTGTATGGAAAATAAGGAAACATAACTCGTTTGATAACTTTATTTTTTTCGTACCATATCACAGTTTTTTGTTCTCATTGGGCTGTATTGCCAATATCATGACAGAGCTAGCACTCTTGAAGAAGCTTTGTACATTAACTAATCTAATAGTTACTTGGGAGTGAGTAATACATTACATGATTAAGGGAAATCTGATTGTTAAGCAATAGAGCCACTAACCATTTATAGATTTTAAAAACTCTTGAGGGGGTTGGAGTCAGCTCTTGAAAAGTTGTATGGGTAAGTGGGAGAAGTTATTTTAAACAAATGCACAAAGTCATATGGTAACCCACAGCAAGAAGAAACGGAAAATGTGTTTAAATAATCTACATGTATGAACTGAGAAGTGCTGCTGATTCCTATTGAAGAAAGTACATACTTAACTATCTCATTCCAACTTAATTTTGTGCTTAATTCTGGACTGAGCCATTGGCGTGATTAAGGTAAAACAGTTAAAACGTCACACTTAAATGCTGCAATTGACTTCTGGGAACCTTCCTGTATTTCTCGGTTTCCACAGAAGGTGGTACTGTCTGATAAAGAATGCCTTAGTGCTACATTTGATACAAAATCTTGCCTTGCCAGCTTGCATTTTAAGAATAATATATCACAGTGAAAAATTATGTGACAATATGGATGCGCAAACACACCCACACACACATTATTTCAAAATAAATTTTTGAATATTCCTTTGCAACTTGCTTTAAAACAATGAGTAGCACTGGCTATCATTAAGATATTTACAGTGCACCACTACCAAAGCATGCTGAGATATTGCATGGAGTGCTGCTCAGTTTATACAGATCTTTTGACATGTCATGATCCTAGTTTTATATTGATTCAACTTGTGGGTGCCGGAAAGCAGCTCCAAGTTATGCAGATTCAGTGTATGAAGCAAGATGATAAGCAATTCATTTCCCAGAATTTAGAGCGAGTATGGCTATCTGCTACCCTCTCAGTTATCAATTGCCCTGTTTGGAACAACTGTCACAAAATTGACCCCCTAAAATCATTCTGTGAGAAGATTCAGAGACCAAATTTGTGTTCTGCGAAAGCACTATGTGGGGAAAACCAACCAGATTCCCATTTCCCCCCCTTTCAATTTTCATTTTGTTTTGTGTTGCAATCTTACTTCACATATGCTTCATAGGCATAACTCATGGAGAATACATGGGTCAATGGTAGATCATCTGCTTTTCAAGAAGAAGTCCCAGATTAAATCCCTAGCACTTCCAGTTAAAAGGACCAGGTTTAAGGGGATATGAAAGACCTCTCCCTGAAATCCTTGAGAGCTGCCGACCTTGATAGACCAACAGTCTGATTCAGGCCCAAATTAGACATTATGATTTGTAACATACAGGATCACAATTCCCATTACCTGACTAACGTTGACAGCCTAATGTCAGGAATGCAGGAACATGTTTTTCAACCACCCAAAGTACCCAAAATCCTGATTCAGATTGGGACTACAATGTGGGGGGAAGGAGGAATTTCAGCTTTCCTGGCTACACCCTTTTCTTGACCCAGATTGTCTTCAGGGTGTTATTTGCCCCATTGGAAGTTGTATATGTAACCCATCAGTAGACATGCAACCCCTGGAGCTGTTTTGATTCAAGGAATTGTAATGGGTAGTTCAGGTCTCAGTATAAGACAGTATTATGTGTTCATGTGCCACTCCATGCCTGGGTCCAGATACAGTGGAGGACACCATTCTTCCAGCTTTCACCTCCCAACAATGGGACTGTCAGCAGAAAGAAGCATCCAGCTGAGAATTCCTTCCCAGAGTAATATTTTGATTGATTTTATTTGCCATTTGCTGTTCTCATATGTATGAGAAGCATTATTCTACTTTATTATTGTTGTTATTATTTATTTTATTTCATTTATTAATTACCTATCCCCACAGACTGTGGGGTTCTAGGTGATGTACAAGAGTTCTAAAAACATAAATGACATAAAAACCAGTCCGATAACAAACTATAATTAAAAACAGGTGGCGAAATTCCGTAGCTTCCTACCATATCTGGTATGTGAGCACTTCACACGTTTAAGGAGGAATAAGTTCTATACAGAAGAAGGGTCTAGGTGGTAGGTAGGGTGCCAGCCATGATGTTAACCCTTGCTGTCCTCAACCAAATGCCTGGCAGAACATCTCTGCCTTACAGGCCCTGCGAAATTGCATCAGATCCTGCAGGGCCCTGATGTTATTTGGCAGAGAGTGCCACCAGGTCGGGACCAGGGCCGAGAAAGCCCTGGCCCTAATTGAGGATAGCTGAACTTCCCTAGGGTTATTATCTACTGCTCTCAGGGTTCTCTGGGTGACATATTGGAGGAGAACATTTTAGTAAAAATGACTGGAAGTTAGCAGTGCCTGTGACTAGCATTTGCTGTTAGCCATATTGTAAAATTATTTATGGAGGTAAATGGGGGCAGGATGTTACTAAAGAGTAGATGCACCATGTATACACCAGTTTTTGCCCAGTAATTTTGTTTTCTTTCACTTTCCACAGTATTTGTAATGTTCCTCACAGGAATTTAAAACACCTTCTTTAATTTCCCCACTAAATTTAGTTTTGCTTCGTTTCTTATACAGCGTAATACTTTATAATGGTCTGTCTCTGTGTACTTCCTCATTACTATGGAAATAATCTACAGAATGCTCAAATTGCCCACATAAGGTTCCACTGAAGTCAGTGGCACTTAAGTGAACTTCACTTTATCTGGACTGTGCTCCATCTTTGCATTCACGCATGCACCTGGTATCATTGTTTGGACAATAATTTTCATGTTTGACTATTTTTGTTGTTGTTCTTTAGTCACACAGTTGAATCCTACTCTTCGCAACCCTATGGACCACATCACGCCAGGCCCTCCTGTCTTCAGCTGTCCAGAGTTTACTCAATTTCATGTTCGTTGCATCGATAACACTGTCTAACCATCTCATCCTTTGCCATCCCCTTCTTCTTTTACCTGCAATCTTTCCCAGCATCAGGTCTTCTCCAGTGAGTGCTCCCTTCTCATTTGGTGGCCAAAGTATTTGAGCTTCAGCTTCAGTATCTGACCTTCTAGGCAACAGTCACGGTTGATTTCCTTTAGGATTGACTGATTTTGATCTCTTTGCAGTCCAGGGGACTCTCAAGAGTTTTTTTCCAGCACTATAATTCAAAAGCATCTATTCTTCGGCGCTTGGCCTTCCTTATGGTTCAACTCTCGCAGCCATACATTACTACTAGCAATACCATTGCTTTGATCATACAGACTTTTGTTGGCAGGGTGATGTCACTACTTTTTATTATGCTGTCTAGGTTTGCCATAGCTTTCCTCCCAAGAAGCAGGCATCTTTTAATTTTGTGGCTGCTGACTATAGAGTTTTCTTATATTTGCTTACACATTTTTATCATATTATTTTTGTCATACCAGGCATTCAAGGCAGTCTACAAACATTCACAACAGCAACAAATATCCAATGTAAAAGAATAAATAAAATAGCTGATAAAACAGTTAAAACACAAAAATGTAATACTCAAAGAAACCAGAGGTCATGCAACTCAGAAAAACATCTGAAAAATCTTCTATTCATAACTCAGAACTCTAAGAGCAATACAAAGCAATGCAAAGCACAAGTGAATGAATTTCCATTTGCATTTTATTACCCATATGTATGTATTAGTGATTGTTTTTTCAAAAGTGCTGCAAATTTTATTTGGTAATACTTGCACCAATGGACTATGAATGTCTTCCCTTATGTGACAATATATGAATATGTATGAACATGTTACCATAAAGGAACAATATGACTTAAAAAAACCCAAAACCATTATTTTTGATTTGGAGCCAGTCCCCTGGATTTCTGAACTGCTATAAATTCTCTCTGGTCCTCTTCCATCATGCTTGGGTCCTGTAATAAGAATCAGGGCCAGCCAAAGAGTTTTCTCCACCCTAGGCTGGCTGGCCCAAGCACCTCCCAGTCCCCCAGGTGTGCCCCGAACCATCAACCGGCTGCACTCTAAGGGGTCACTTACCCACCAACGTAGCCAGAGAAAATGGAGGGAATTGCATTGAACCAAAAGTGATGCCACTTCTGGGCGATGCTCGTAAGAATTCCCAAAATTTCTATGGCAGACCATGAAAAAGGGGAGAGGGTTCCCAGAGCATTGCCTGTAAGTTGTGTCACTTCCAGATCGGATGTAATTCCCCCCAATTACTCTTATCGTGTTGGTGGGTGAGTGACTCAGGAGCCAGGTGATAGCTGGCCAGAGTGCACCCAGGTTGCCAGCCAGTCAGGGCAGTGGCTCTGGGGCTGGGGATCTCCTAGTGCCCCCTGCACTCTGGCAATCCCTGCAATAGTGAATGGGCCACAACAATCAGGATGTTTGTTTTGTGGGCATTCCAGGACTTTCCAGAAACACCAGATGATGCTAGAAGTTTGCTGTTTTATTAGTTTCTCTTCAGACTGTGGGAACAGCCGTCATTTTGCTTCAAGTCAGTCATATTATTTGAAGACTGTTCATGTTCCATCAAGCTTTGGTACTGTGTTTTGTTTTTACAAGGCTAGAGTAGCTGTGTGTGTGTGTGAAGGGTGTTTGTCAAAATCCATATTACAGCATTAATGCTGAAGTCTTTTAACTAGTTACTTGCTTGTCACCATGGTATCTGTGCTAGAAGAAAGTCCTACAAGAAAAGGAAACGGGTTGGACGAGAGATCTTCAACAGAGTTATCTCTGATGTTGGCATCAGATTGTACATGTGAACAGCTGGTGGTGCTTCTAATTGTACAAAAAAGTATCAAAAGACGTTCTCTTGGATACCCTCAAGTGAATTTCAACAGAGATTTGCTTTAATATTTTTATCTGTTAGGTGGTTGAATAAGAACATGGAATGAAAAGTAATACAATAGATGTCAAGATAAAGTTAGGCCCTTTATCTTGCTTAGAAGATATATGAAAGGAACAGAATTAAGAATTCCAGTAGTGCTAGCAGTTGCTGGTGGTGACCCCGCCATTCTTCGTTCCTAACCCAGACTTTATTCACTGATATTTCTATCTACGCTGATGGTTTTATCTACTCTGACTAAACAGTGAGCACAATCTTGTTAAGGTTATGTGTGTTTAAGTCCCATGTAATGTATTTGTATAACATATATGTAACTTATCATTAAAGTCAGCTGTTATACCAGAAGACTAGAGAGTAACAAATGTTTCACCAATTTTTAGAATGGGATCCAGGGGGAACCAGGAAATTACAGGTGAGTTAGTCTAATGTCCAGGGCTCTTTTTGTAGAAAAAGCCCAGCAGGAACTCATTAGCATAATAGGTCACACCCCTGACAGTGCAGATCTGCTCTCACAGAGGAGGGAGAGCTTGTACCTAAATAAACCTTGATCTTAAAGGTGCCACTGGACTCTTTTGGATTGCTAGCTGGGGGGGGAATAAGCAGATCTGCAAAGAAAGAAAGAAAGAAAGAAAGAAAGAAAGAAAGAAAGAAAGAAAGAAAGAAAGAAAGAAAGAAAGAGAGAGAAGGAAAGAGAAGGAAAGAAGGAGTGAAAGAAAGAAAGAGAAAGAAGGAAAAAAGGAGGGGAAGAGGGAAAGAAAGGAGCGAAGGAAAGAAGGAGGGAAAGAAAGAGAGAGAAGGAAAAAAGGAGGGGAAGAGGGAAAGAAAGAAGGAGCAAAGGAAAGAAGGAGGGAAAGAAAGAAATTGAGAAGGAAAAAAGTAGG
>NW_015163151.1:294429-300831 GCF_001447785.1 Gekko japonicus
GAAAGAGGGAAAGAAAGAAAAAAGAGAAAGAAGGAAAGAAGAAAAGGGGAAAGAAAGAGAAAGAGAGAGAAGGAAAGAAGCCCCAACACCTGCAGCCACCCCTTTCCCTTCTCTCTTGAAAAAGAGGAGGGAGTGGGCTGGCTGTGGGCCACGCACCCGAGCCAGCTTGAAAGGGACTTCCTTTAAGTGCAGGGAGCCAGTGGGAAAGGCACCCCCCATCAAGACCCTGCCACCCATGGCCCCCCCCATCAAGCCACTGCCCCCACATCAGCAAGGCCCCAGGTGCCCTGAACGGGCAGGCCAGTGAAACTCACCTAGCTTCTTTTTGCTCCAGCGGCCATCTGAGGGCTGCTGGAAGCAGGGGGCATGGCCAAGCCGGATTGCAGCTGGAACGCCGTTCTGGTGCGTTTCGGCCCAAAAATAGCCCTGCTAATGTCTGTCCCAGGCAGATTAGTAGAAACAGTAATCAAAGATAGAATGATTATGCATGTAGGGGAACAATGCCTGCTGAGGGAAAATCAGCATGGCTTCTGCAAAGTGAAGTCCTGCCTCACTAACCTTTTGGAGTTCTTTGAGAAAGTGAACAAGCATGTAGACTACGGTGATGTGGTAGACATTATGGGTGATTCACACACACTAAATAATGCACTTTCAATCCACTTTCAGTGCACTTTGAACTGGATTTTACTATGTGAAATGGTAAAATCCACTTGCAAAGAGTCACTGAAGTGGATTGAAGCTGCATTATTTAGCATGTGTGAAAGCATCCTTTATATACTCGGACTTTCAAAAAGCTTTTGACAAGTTACCATATCAAGATTCTTGAGTAAACTCAGGACTCATGGGATAAGAGGACAGGTTCTCTTATGGATTAGAAATTGATTAAATGAGAGGAAGGAGAGTAGGAATAAATGCAGAGTTCTCACAATGGAAGTAAACAAGCAGTGGGGTTCCTTGTGGATCAGTATTGGGGCCAGTACCATTTAATTTGTTCATAAATGCTCTGGAACTAGGGGTAAGTAGTGTAGTGGCCAGCTTTCCAGATGACACAAAATTATTCAGGGTGGTGAAAACAAAGGATGACTGCAAAGAACTCTAGGGGGATCTCCACAAATTGGGTGAGGGGGAAACAATGTGGCAGATGAAGTTCAGTGCTGGTAAGTGTAAGGTAATGCACAATGGAACACAAAAAAAATCTCAACATGAAGTATATGCTAATGGGATCTGAACTTGTTGAGAATGAGAGAGAGCAAAATGTTGGGGTTGTAGTAGATAGCTCAATGAAAGTGTCAACCCAGTATGTTGCAGTGGTGAAAAAGGAAAAATCTATGTGGGGAATATTAGGAAAGGAATTGAAAATAAAATGACTGATATTATAACACCCATGTATAGATCTGTAGTGTGGCCTCATTTGGAATACTGTATATAGTTCTGGTCACCAGAAGAGGGCAACGAAGATGATGAGGGGGCTGAAACACCTTCCCTGTGAGGAAAGGCTGAAGAGTCTGGGACTTTTCAGTTTAGAAAAAAGACCACTAAATGGGGACATGATACAGGTTTATAAAGTTATGCGCAAGGGGGATGGGAGTTGACAAAGATAAATTTATCTCTTTCTCCCAAAATACTAGAACTTGAGGGCATTCAATGAAGTTGATAGGCACTAGATTCTAGACAGGATGGACAAAAGGAAATACTTCTTTGTGCAGTGACTGATTGAAATGTGGAAATTGCTGCCAGATGATGTAGTGTAGTGTAGGCCATAGGAATAGACAACTTTAGAAGGGATATTAGATAGCTTCATGGAAGATGAGTCTATCAGTGGCTACTAGCCATGGTTACTGATGCGAACCTCCATGTTCAGAGGAAGTAAGCCTCTGAATCCCAGTGCCATGAGTGGAACATCAGGGGAAGGCCTTGTCCTCTTATGCCCTGTTGTTGGAACTGGTTGGCCACTATGTGAGACAGAATGCTGGACTAGATGGACCACTGGTCTGATCCAGCAGTGCTCGTCTTATATTCTTATGTTCTAACTAGGAATAAAGCCCATTGTGGAAATAAATACAGTGAGCTCTAGAAAGAGGCTCTGGGAAGGTGCCCTGGCCTTGGGCACTCAGCGTCAAGTACTCTTGGCTGATGGTTGATGGGCCAATGGCTGATGGAGCGCACAGCACAGCCAAAGTGCCAACACATTGGGCTTTTATATATATAGGATGTTAATAGTCAGTATTCAAGAATGTTTATTTTCTTGGGACTGAGCTGTATATTTTGATATGATCCCTTATATAGCATGATTACTAGAGTAACATTTGTTTCTAAACATGCACACCTGTCAAAAATGCAGTATTAGGCATCTGCTCCAGTGGAGTGCTGGCACATTCATCATCATCATCAAGACTAAGTGACAAGAAGCTTGGAAAGGACCAGGAAGAGGGATGCAATTTGACACAGAGGCAGAGACTGTTGTGCACCAGGAAGCTAATATAGCTTTTGTGTTTTCATTCATTCATTCATTCATTCTGTCAAGTACTGCTCATACGGCTATCACCTTAAGTAGAAATTAGAACATTCATTCATTCAACTGGATTTTAAAACTGCCCTCTCTTGGGCTCAGGGCAGTGTACAATGGTAGAATATAATAAATACATAATTAAAACAATAAAAACACAACAATCAGCCTAAATAGATGAGGCTCAGAACTTCCAGTTGTCCTACTGCCTCACGGGGAAAGGTTGGGAGTGGCAGGGAGTGTCATACAGATGGAACGATCACTGTCCTCAACCAAATGCCTGGCTGAACATCTCTGCCTTATAAACCCTACGGAACTGCACAAGGTTCCGCAGGGCATGGATGTTAGTATCTACATTTGAGGCAAGAATGAAATGAATACTTCTTCACATTGTCTCTATTTATGGGACAGAGAAGATGGAAAGGCAACCCAAATTAGATAAGCTTCATCACTAAAATAATAAATCTTCATGTAATAATATATCTTCACATGTGTGTGTGTGTGTGTGTAGAGTTATTCAGTGAAATAGGTAATGCATCAAAATATGCTGAATGTTCCAGTACCACATACAAAATGTACTCTGTTCCAGTGCTTTCATTTATTTATAGCAGACATGTTACCTTCATAAAATGGGCAACTTAAATTTATCTGAGATTAGCTCCAAGCTCTGCAAATTCATAAACCACCAAAATCTCTGGGGGAATATGAAGTTAATTCCCCTCCCATTGAAGGGGGGGGGGTAAGATTACTTGTACATTCTTACGTATATATTTTTGGCTAGGCTGTGATGGGCAAGCTGTTATATTTTTCTTCCTTAGTCAAGGAGGCACATTTGATATTTCGAAGTGATTAACTGTGAGCACCAGAAGTGTTCATAAATTTGTACTGCCACATAGTACGTTACCATTTTTATCTTGGAAAGGATGCTACAGGCGATGGTTGTGCCATTCTTCTTGAAAATGGGCCGTGTTTGTGAATCAGAGAAGGCAAGAAAATCACAAGTATTTGTATGGGAAGGAAAACCCCATTTCTCCTCAGAACATTACACTTGCCAGGCCATGAATGTGACACCATTTCCCCCTCAGAGAAGTATTTTTGTGAGACCAACTTTACAAAAGCTTGTATCACAAGAGCAAGTATTTTGCAATTTTGCTCTTGTTTTGTTTTTAAGTTGTCATGATTATAGGAAGCAGGTTAACAAGTCTAAGTGCAGCTAATTTACCCAATCCACATGTAGTCTGGTAACACTTCTGCTAGTACTACAATTTAATGCAATCCAGATTAATTGTTGAAAGAAACTCTTTGAAAAATAATGTTAGTTCTCCTTTAAAACAACGATCAATAAAGCAACAACTCTGCTGGCTACCAGTCAAAACCCCCAAAAAACTCACTTTCAGACACTGCAGTTCTGTTCAGCTAATTTTAATGCTCAGAGACTTCAGTGTGTGATTATTTGAAGAGTTTTTGATTTGCCTCCCTAGTAAAGCTTCTAGGGCAAATAGATGCCTGCTGTTCAAGGGAGACCCCTGGAGGGAAACTCAATTGGGAGTTAACTGAGTGCAGGCCTTGTAGCAGAGCGGATGAGAGAGAGGAGTTAAAATATGCTTCTTTTAACTAGAAAGGGTTATGCAGAACTGCTCTGAGGTGGGAAAATGCAAGACATTCCAACAGAGTGAACTGCTATTCAGCTCAGTCTTTCAACTGGGAATAGATTCTGATGTTCTAAGAAGTGGGAGATTTGGAACAACATGGTGCTGTATCCCATGCTACTGTGGTAGTATGCAGAGTAGTGAATTTCACCGCTTGCAAGAAATGAATACTGAAACATGTTATACTGAAACATGACTGTAGAGTGAAAAATACATACTTGTACAAAATTGGATCCAGTCACGTAGGCTCACTTTTGTTTCCATAGTTGTTACTAGCTTAAGTCTGCAGTCCATAAATATACTATCTCCCTATGGTGGTTTCATTGCCCTGCCCTGGATAGTCCAGGCTAGCCCAATCTCGTCAGATCTCAGAAGCTAAGCAGGGTCAGCCCTGCCTAGTATTTGGATAGGAGAGCACCAGGGAATACCAGGGTTGTGATGTAGAGGCAGCCAATGGCAAACCACCTCTGAATGTCCCTTGCCTTGAACCCCCCCTCTCCCAGGTCACCATAAATCAGCTGTGACTTGACAGTAAAACAAAACAAATGGTGGTTTCATAAGCCACACATACAGACCTGCCTTCTGTGCTAAATACTGTAGCAGTGACAGGCAAGAGGACAAGGATTAGGGCTTGGATTCTAAAATGTTTCTGCAAGGATGACTAATTATAAATGTCTGTTCAAATTGCACTTTAAAATAGTCTAAGATATGCCTGCTTTTTCATTACTCTGTGCACTCTGGGTCTCATTTGAATTGTTACCAAGGATCTAGATTAATTATATTCACCCAATGCTGATTTTAGGTCATTTCTTTTTGGAAACAACAGATTATCATATATTAGAACAGCATGTAATAAGAATTCAGGTGAGTATAGTTCAGGAACAGTATAATATTTTAAGTGAGTTTGCCAATGTCTGGACATGAAACATTTATAAATAGAATGAAACGAATAAATAAGAGAGCAGTAATACTCTTGTTTGTATGCATAGCATCTCACCACTTTCAAAAAAATTTACGTGGGCATCATCTTGAAATAGTAGTTCTCATTGGTGGAAGGCAAACCTGCCTCTGCTTTTCACTTGACCTGAAAGTCCCTTGCTGGGGGTTGCCTTACATTGGTTGCAACTTGATAGTCTCACTGGTATCAACACTTAATTCTAGGACTAATTTAAAAGGGTAGTTTAATCACATCCCAAATTATGGACACTTGAAGTTATATTATTTATGCCTGTAAACAGTTAAGATTTCCAAGAACATGATGTGGAAATGGAAATTACAATTACCCTACATTACGTGTGACCCGTCAAGTTGCCCACAACCCATACATTGAAGCCTGTTGCAGGCTACATAAACAGTATGGCTTTGCTTTTTGCTTGGAACTTGAATTAACAGGTTACTGTACTCAACTGGGTGGGCTACAGAGTATGCAGTTCACTTCGTAGCAGTCTTCAGTTTTTGTGTTATGTATGTGTCATGATATGACTCTGTAGGGCTCAAGTTGTTTTTGTGTATGTTAGCTCAGTCAGAACAAAGCAGGTGGGCAACCAGCAACATGTCTGACTAATAAAGGAGAAATTCCCCTATAAGAATTTGTTAGCAGGCACCTCAGACATAATACTTTCTAAACACAGGGAGAGCAGGTAATTTGTAATTTATAGTCACAAGATTATTTGAGGGTTACAACATTACCACAACCGCTCTGAAATTTGAGACAGAAAGATAGCATGGTAATTCTCAGTGGAATGTGGTGGAGGTGGTAGTGGAAAGTGCCATCAAGTCACAGGTGAACTATGGCAATCCCATTCAAGGCAAAAAACATCCAGAGGTGGTTTGCTATTGTCTGCCTCTGTGTCATGACCCTGGTAGTCCTTGGAGTTTTCGGGTTGGTAGTCTGATCTCCATCTTCTTCCTCTGCTGAAAAAGCAGATTGCATAAACGTTCTGCACCACTAGTAAACCATTTTCTGGACTTGGGGCATACGGACAAACAGCTAAAATTTTGGATCATCGAGACTGTACAGACTACCAACCCGAACATGTGCAGAGTGCTCCTGAGAAGAGAGTTGTTTTGGATTTACCAACTACAAACATGGGCGCCCTTTGGATTGAATGAGGAAGTGGACTGGACTTGCTGTTTGTGAACATCTGTAATAGTTAATTGTTTTTTGTCTATTCTGTAAGCTGACCTGTTTCCCCCCCCCATGCTGCTCCTTATCTCCTTCTCCTTCATACCCCCTCCCATCTGGTA
>NW_015163151.1:301169-303575 GCF_001447785.1 Gekko japonicus
CGGCATTCCAAGACTAACCAGCGGGGGAAAGGCGCGGTCTTGGAGCTTGGTCAGTGCTCTGATCTGGAGCTATGCCTGGTATGGGCGCTGTGGCATTACCCTGCCTGCCGGGGGTCAGAGGTTGGCATTTTATTTCGTCATAGAGATGGTTCCCCGCTTACCAAGTTTCAGTTTTGGTCTCTGACCCAGAAGGCACTGAAGGAGCTGGGTTTGGGGGCGTTTAGTTTTGGAACCTACTCCTTCAGGATTGGGGCTGCATCCACCACAGCAGACATGGGGTATTCTCCCACTATATTCGGACAATCGGCTGCTGCCATTCCCGCACATATAAGAGTTATGTTCGAAAGAACAGGTTTTGAGTTCAGGTGTTGACAGAACTCTCATTACAGGTGCTGTTGGCAGGGCGGCAAGACAAGACGTGTTGGTCTGTGGCCACAGCATGATATTTTGGGCCGCCCACCACGCCAGGAGGACACCTGTGGGATCACAGCTGGGCCTCAGCAAGTCGGCCTGTGTTGAATGGTTAGGGAGGAGAGGCATGAGATGGCCCAGACTCCTCCCTTTGTTGTTTGGGGAATGGCAGGGGCCTACCCCACGGGTCTTGGTTATCCACCTTGGGGGTAATGATCTGGGCCTGCTGAAGGGCATAGCATTGGCCTGTAGTCTGCAATGTTGCCACGCCGCATTTGGCGAGGCCTAGGGCCCGGAAGAAAGAGAACCGACATATGGAGGGGGGTTTAGGTCAGTTTCTACCTCATGCTGGTATTTGGGTCGAGCTTGACCTATACAGGGATGATGGCATACATTTGTCAAACAAGGGCAATTACATATTTCTTGAGGAATTACAGCAAGGGATTAGGGCAGCCTTGGGCTGTTAGGTGGCTGCGGCGGCCAAAGCAGAGGCTTGGCCTGGCCTGTGGCAGAGTAGGGTGGGAAATGAAAGCAGAACCGGTAATCACTTTCAGCCAGTTCCAGTTTGGCACCCGGGGGTCATTAGGAACGGCCCCAGGGCTGTAGGGCTTAGGGCTGGGAATGGTGACCACCTTAGGGAGCCTTTCAGGTAAGCTCCTCCCTGAGGCTGTAGGGCTTCGGGGATAGGCATCCTGGGGGGTGACCTGTGCGCTGGGCTGCTGGTTGCAGGCCAAAGGCTTGGCCCTAGACCGGGGCTAGTGACTTGGCCATACCTGTAGGTAAGGAGGTTGGCTGGCTTGACACCTGCCGGGCCTGTTCTGCTCCCACTTAGTTCCCTTGCTGTTGATTTATGCTGCAATTAGATAGTTAATAAAGTGGCCCTTGTTTGAATCCAAACAGTTGTCTGTCTCATTATTTCCGGCTCGGGGGGCGAGGCTCAGCCCAACAAGGTCTCATTTATGTCAGATCCAGCCCCCATAACAAATGAGTTCGACACCCCTGCCTTAAGCTGTTGTTTAAGCACTGATTGCTTGATTCAGTGTTTCTAAGCATAAGTTTTGAAGATTTTAGGTGTGTGTATTTGTATTCCTAATTGTGGGTTTAAACTTTGACTTCTTGCGCTTTACTCTGACCACCTGTTAATGAGCTTAGAAGAGGTTTTTTTCCCATGAACCTCAATTAGCCTTTGGACTTTGGAGTATATCTTGCCCTTTTCTTGCTAACAATTGTTCTGTAGCATGAATCATGACCTATAGCACTGGTAGCATCTATTGCAGACAGCCAATGTCTTCGAAGATAGGTGGCTACTACTAGGGGAAGAAGAAGAATATTGAGAATGAAACTTACTTTAGGGTCCTTTATGCTGAATTTTAATTGGATACATCAAAAAGTAACTAGATGTTTTCCTTTTCAAGAATTTTTAATAAACCTGTGGAATTGTATTTAGTCCTTTAACTATGCCTGTGCCTGATTACCTGGTTGTGTTCTTCACCAGCAGTCTCTAAACACGTTCTGTGATATTTGAAAAGCCAGTTTTCATTTTATTCCTCATTTTTTCCAAAACTGTTCTATCATTCATTTTAACTATCCTTTCTTAGTTAGCTTGTGTTTTCATTATATCTGATTGAACAATTTTCCATTTTAGAACTTTTACTGAATTGTTGGACTAGATGGCCTGTATGCCCCCTTCCAACTCTATGATTCTATGTATCGAGTTGTCAAGTTCTGTTATTAGCTTTTGTAGTGGGCAGTGGCTAGGAAGGTTCACTAATAGCTGCCACCACTCTGGTATGGGTCTCCTTGGGAGGGCCCAGAGCACCCACCCTACCCCTTTTTACAGGACTTTTACAACAGGTTTCCCCTTGTACATGACCAAATGAGGTGCGAGGACCCAGGCAGAGTAACAACTAGTTTTATTAAGAGATTTAACAATTTAACAATGACTTTAGATCAATAACAAGTAGGAAAAATGAGCAAAGTAAAGGCAGGTAAATC
>NW_015163151.1:303612-334645 GCF_001447785.1 Gekko japonicus
ATCCTAACTGGGGCTGCCAGGGCCCCGGGGGGGGGGGGTTTGCCTGCTCAAAGGGCTCCTGACCCGCTGGCCCAGATCCGGCTGGCAGGGGAACCCCACCCCCAAAGTGTCCAGATTGGGCCAATGTGCCCAGCGCGATGATGTCACCCAGAGGTGACATCCTCACGCTGGGCACGTTGCTGGGGAGACGCTCTAGCATGTGGCCTGAAAACTCTATAGTATCTATGGTATCAGAGTTTTCAGGCCAAATGTTAGAGCATCCCTGCTGATGTGCCTAGTGTGATGACATCCCTTCCAGGTGATGTCATTGTGGTGCATGCGCGTTAAGCATGTGCATGAAAAGTCCCGGAAAAGGAGCGTCTCCCCCCGCTGCAAACAGGTAAGGGACCTGGCAACCCTAGCCTACACAGTCCTAGCCTTCCCTAGGTACCTGTTCACAATCTAACTCACCCCTTTTTGGATGAGGGATCCCTCTGTCTGCAGCAGCTTCCACCAGACCTGCTCCCTGAGAAAGAACACCCTCCTGCTCTGGAGAAGGCCTTTTATCTCCTTTTCCCAGATGCCACCCTCCGTTCCCCTGTTGGTGTAGTTTTCCCTCCAAAATCTCCCGGTACCCCATCACAGGGTCCAGAGGGAACCTGGGAAATATAGGCCGTGATGACTACTCCAATACAGGCTTCCCTGGAGCCACTAGGCTTCCCTAGAGCCTGTAAGCCACACCACAATAGGCCCATGACCATGACAGCATTGCACACTCCCTACTTTCCCAGTGGTCAGAAGTTAACTAGAGAAACACTATTGTAGAGATTTATGCAATCATTGTAATATTTGCTTAATTTACAAATATACAAATAGAGTATAGGTGGAGGCCAAGAGCCTATCCAACAGAAGAATCCCAGGGAGAAAGAGATCCCCACTGCATTTCACCTTTCAGCCAACTGACAGCTGGCTTGCTCTCTCACTGCCAAAGGGCCATTTTCCCACACATATTCACATACCTTCCCCTCTCCACTATTGTAGGGAGGGGTATCACCTCCAAGTTATGATGTTTCTTCAAGCAAAAGAACTATCTAGAGTACAATCTCCAGTAATTAGCTCCTGTTGAGGAAAAATCCACAACTATTACAGAATAATAAAATTATTGCAATGTGCCCTGACTACTATTAATTGTCTTTAGCCCAAAAGTCTCATTTACAGTAATCAGGCAATAAATCCATAACATTACTGTATACATGTTCAGTTCTATATTTTGAATGCATATTTTGTATTTGCATACATAAGCAGTGAAAACATAACTGAATGAAAAGGTTTACACTCATTTAAATGATATTTTACAAAGTTTTGAGACATGTCATGCCTTATCACCCAGATTAACTGTTATGCTTGATTGTGAGGTATTCATTTCATGGCAGTTTTTGCAGAGTCCTTCAGCAGTCAGATTTCTTCTGTCTTGTATTGTGTGTGAATTAGCTGATCCTCTAGTGGAGTTTGTCCTACTAAACACAAATTGTCATTATCTAACTATGAAATGAACATATAAATGTGCCTTATGTAAAGTCAAATTACTGGTCTCTCCAGCCCTACTCTGAGTGGCAGGGCTCTCCAGAGAATGGGCAGAAAATAGTCTTTTTCAGCACTTATTACTTAAAATCCTTAACACTGGACAAGCCACAGACTGAACCACCCTCTGTGTACAAAACTAGGGATGGGCATGAACTGGCTCCCGAACCTTTGTTTGTAATGAATTTTGGCCGGTTTGTGGTTTGCAAACTGTAGTTTGTGGAAGTTTGTGGGTTGTGGGGAGCAAATAGCAGGGGTTTAAACCCCTGCTTTCTCCTCCCTGTGAAAGTCGCCAAAACATCCTGGTGAAATTCACCAAAAGACTGGAAACAGCTAAGCTGCTCCCATGGCTCAGCTATTTCAGACACAAACCTCACGGACCTGGCTCAGTTTGCATGCAAGCCAACTGGGTTTGTGGGGTTTGTGGTTCTCCCATGAACCATGAATTGAACCAAACTGAAAGTTTGTGATCCACACCCATTCCTATACAAAACTAAACCTTCTCAGTAAGCTGTGGATTCATGGACTGGCATAAAATGTCAAACATAAAATCAAGTTGGAGGGAGGATTGGTTTTTGTTTATTTGTTCTGCATTGCTCTTCTTAGGGTTAGCAATTTAATAATGTTTGTTTGATATGGAGTCTTTAAATTATGCACTGTCCTTTACCTGTGTCTGAAGAGGAGACTGGGATTAGGTACAATAAATAGCATGACGCCTAACAAAGCATTGCCAATTCATCACCTGTCTTGTCTTGCTGCCTCAACCGTGCTATTGATCATGCTGCTCAGGTAAGGAGGCTAAGCATGTAAATTAGTTCAACATAGGTGTTACATTGTTTCTTTCTTCTGAACTCTCAAAACAGAAAAAAGTTTTGGGCTATCCACAGGACTGAATCCCTGGAAAGGCTCATTTATCTTCATTACATATTATTTGACAGGTGGAATAATGTAATGAGCCTCAATCAGGCAGAGCGTGCTTAGCGGAAGACATTAAAAAGACACATTGAGTAGTGTGCCATGCAAAGTATTTAAATTAGATGGGACTGGAGCAGTTGCAAGGTTAAAAATGCTCCCTCCTCCAGCCACACATTCACACAAAAAGTAAATCACAGTGTCCCAGATACAGACTCTAAGCATGACAGCTGTTTTCACCTTTATGTGTTAGCCATCTCAAGTGACTCAAGACATCAAAATCAATTTAGCGCAACTGTATTTTCCAAACGCCCTTTTTCTCCTCCACAGAATGTGCTGCTTTACAGAAGCAGAACATGAGCAGATTCCCTCTTTACAGGCTTGATTCAGCTTCACTGGGCATTATCTCAAGGATGTAAAAATATTAGTTGTAGAGGTAAAAGCCCCCCAATCTTTATTAGAAGAAGAAGAAGAGATTGGATTTATACCCCGCACTTCACTACCCAAAGGTGTCTCAGAGCGGCTTACAAACTCCTTTCCCTTCCCCTCCCCACAGCAGACACCCTGTGAGATAGGTGGGGCTGAGAGAGCTCTGACAGAAACTGCTCTTTTTTCAAGAACAGCTCTTATCAGAACTATGGCTTGCCCAAGGTCATCCAGCCAGGTGCCAGTGGAGGAGTGGGGAATCAAACCCGGTTCTCCCAGATTAGAGTCCGAGCACTTAACCACTACACCAAACTGGCTAACCAAAATACCAGCCCAATCCTATGCATGTTACGTGAAAATTACCCAAGTAGGGTGATTCCAACCTAAACTTTATGAAGGTTTTATTTTCAAAATTTTATCCTGTATTTCTTCTAGAAATTTGGCAGTTTACAGAAACTTCCCAGGCAGTTTCCAACATGGACACTGCTTATATCAAGATTGCCTACTTTCAGTAAGGTTGCTCCTTCACACTATTGTCTAATGTTTAGACTATATGGTTGATCTTCAAAAGTACAGTAACCAGGCTTAAGATCACCCCATGTGTTTGTGTATGACAAAAGGGAGGTGTGACTTTTTAAACAGAGGCATCAAAATCAATATTTTTTCATGCTTTCAAAATAGCAGACATTCTGGATCTTGATAGAACAGAAGTTGGTGCACTTGTGATTAAATAAAACAGGGCTCTTTTTGTAGAAAAAGCCCAGCAGGAACTCATTAGCATAATAGGCCACACCCAACAGCAGAAACGCATTAGCATATTAGGCCACACCCCTGACCACAGAGCTCATTAGCATAGGGGTTCTGCTTAGTTCTTAAGGAACAGTAAAGAGAAGCACTGGGCAAGACTAAAGGAGTTCATTCCAAAGGCAGGGTGTCACTACTGCAAAAGCCCTGCACCACCTGCTTTGCCTTTGCAAGTGAGAGGCACAGAGAGCAGGGCTTGGGAAGAGGGTCTTCACTGGTGGACTGGCCAAAGGGGAGGGGTGGTCCTTCAAGTACTCCAGTGCCACAACGTTTACAGATATCCAATATCTGAAGAAGTGTGCATGCACATGAAAGCTTATACCCAGAATCGAATTCTGCTGGTCTTAAAGGTGCCACTGGACTCAAAACATTTACAGCGTGATGCAATGCAGAGTTACTCCGGTTTCAGGACACTGAAATAACTTTGTACTGTATTATCCTCTTAGATAAGAACTTGGAAGGTGAATTTGGCCAAGATGCAAAAGAGTTGCCAATATTTTAAACATCAAGACAGGTATAATAAAACACACGGACGCATATTAAGCTGCATGACACTCAATCAGATCATTGGTTCATCAAGGTCAGTATTGTCCACAGACTTGCAGCAGCTCTCCAGGGTCTTAGGTGGAGGTCTTTGACAGCTACCTGACCCTTTTAGCCAGAGATGCCAGGGACTGAACCTGAGATCTTCTGCATGCCAAGCCGAGAGGTAATAATAATAATTGTATTATTTAACCGGATTTCTAGCCCTCCCTCCCCTGCATAGCAGGGCTCAGGGCAGGCTACAACAACAAATATATACAACTAATTTAAACCAATTAAAACATAATTACACAGCATTAAAAACCTTTACAAACATCAGATGCAACTCAGGATGGCGGTGAGGTACAAATTAGGAAGTGTCCCCCAAAAGACTATCTGTATGTATGGCCAAAGATGAAACCACATACTGGGCAAATGGGCAAAAAGCCACAAACAGTAGCACAAAATAAATGGCAAAGCAGGGTATCTATCACTGGTGCAAATAAATGGTGCAAAGCATGATAACCCTATCACTGACCCCATGGGCAGCCATTATTTTTCTGTTTGTATGCAATTATACTTTTAAATAATAATAATAAAGACAATAATACTGATAATAAACACCAGTCGTTTATCACTCAAAGTATTCACCAGCACACACACCCCAAACCAAACCCAAGCCTCAGTGGTTTAAAAACACAGCACTTAAAAAATGACTATTCGCTTGCTTTAAAAAACCCATGTATTATTTTCAGCAGCTATTCCAACATGGATTGTTTTTAGCAATCTTTTTTTAAGAGGCATAATAAGGAAGAGAGTTCACTAGCACCCTCCCCCCAACCCCAAGCTTTAATGGTTTAAAAAGACACATTCAAAAAATGGTCTGTTTGCTTGCTTTTTCTGAAGAGAGTTCAACTCATCTACCCTGCCCCCCACCCTCTGCCCTCAAAATTAATGAAATAGCTTGCTTGCCGGCCCAGCCAGCAAGCTCAGGATCAGCTCGAGCAAGCACATCAACACAGCAGTAGCACCTGGCATGGGGAGGGCGGAGCTGAAGAGGTCATGCTGTGTTGTGAAGTAGGATTTCCTGACGGGGGTCTGATTGTTTCTGCGTGAGTCTTTAAAAGGTAGAAAAGGGCCAGGGCAAGCAGGAAGGGTGCAGCTGCGCTGCTGCAGCAACGTGCAAGTAAAGTTCCCGCTTGGGGTCTACTTTCAGCGCCACTCCTATATTTTTAATAAAGTTTTTTTTACAGGTGGGAGCAGCAGCAGCTGTGTACCCACCAGGGTAGGTGAGGACATTGCTGCCACACACCGGGTAATGGCTCCTGCAGATGCTGGTGCTAGGCAGGCCCTTGCAATGATGGCGGCACTCCAGGCCAGCCAGGCAACATCCCCACCGACCGCTGGCCCTGCCGCCACCGCCGCACAACTTGCTCTCGCCCCATGCACACTGCAGGCATCAGCTGCAGCCATCACACACCTAGCCCAGAGTGCAGCCCCAGGCCGGCAGCTGGGTGGGTGTGCAGAATGGGTGGGTGTGCACTGGGTGGGTGTGCAGAATGGGCAGCTGGTGAGGCATCGAGCTGGGCAAGTAAGGTGCAACTGCTGCTGGCTCAGGCCGAGAAGAGCAAGCTATAGCATGGGGGATGCTGCGAGGGTGCCAGAGAAGGGAAGGAGCCATCTGGCTGCTGGGCAGGGAGGTGGGAGTTGGGCCAGCTGAGTGGACGACAGGCGAGAGGGAGAGCCTGGCTGGGAAACTCCACCCTGCTTGCCTGGCCACCCAAGTAACTCTGGGAAATGGGAAAAAAATCCTTGCTTTCAAAGGGGGGGTGGTAAGCTTCGGGAGCTGCAGAGGAGGGCTCCAGGAGCCGCTTGTGGCTCGCAAGATGCAGTTTGGCCACCCGTGCTCTGATGCATCATCTTAATTTATTCAGATAACTACAGCCATTCTCGGTGCCCCTCCCCCTCTCCCGGACTCACCCAGAGGGTGCCAGAGAAGGGAAGGAGCCATCTGGCTGCTGGGCAGGGAGGTGGGAGTTGGGCCAGCTGAGTGGACGACAGGCGAGAGGGAGAGCCTGGCTGGGAAACTCCACCCTGCTTGCCTGGCCACCCAAGTAACTCTGGGAAATGGGAAAAAAATCCTTGCTTTCAAAGGGGGGGTGGTAAGCTTCGGGAGCTGCAGAGGAGGGCTCCAGGAGCCGCTTGCGACTCGCAAGACACAGTTTGGCCACCCATGCTCTGATGCATCATCTTAATTTATTCAAATACCTACAGCCATTCTCGATGCCCCTCCCCGTCTCCCGGACTCACCCATGGCCTGGATGAAGAAGCCCACCGGGGCACAGCAGCCACGCTGGAGGAGGGAGGGGAGATCGGGAGCTGCCCTGGTGGCAGCAGCCTCTGTTCTTACTACATCCAGATGACTGGGCCACCTGGCAGCAAGAGGCAGCTGCAGCCCGAGGTGAGGGCGGCAGCCGCGGCTGGAGAAGGGCTCGAGGGCGCCAACCTGGGGGAACAGGAGCTGCCTCCTCCGCCTCCTGCCACCGCAGACAAGCCTGTGCCCAGTCCGCTCATCACTGCTGCTGTTGCCACCGGCGCCGCCAGAGGAGACCCACAGGAGGTCGCGCTACGCCAGTAGCAGCCACAATGATTCAGGTTTAGGTTTCAGTTTATTGCCTTTAGCCATAGGCCGTTACAATGACAGAACAATATAACAATAACATCTATATAAACTTCTAAAACCAGAAGAATTAAAAAACTAAGTTAGGACAATGGAAACAGGGATGATGCGGGTGGCCCGGGCTGCACCAAGGCTCACCACTTTTTCTACCTGGGGGTCATGACTGAGGAACAGGGCTTTTGGTGAAGGAGGGGAGGGAAGGGTTGGGGCGGGCTGGGAAGCCAGCCAGAATGCCGTTCCAGGGCAGTCTGCCCCCAAAATAGCCCTGGATAAAGATTTTTTCAGCTACCCAGGTGACAGCTTTTATACTGCAACATTTTCCAAAGAAAGAATCTTCCCTAAAGGGGAAGGGAACAGAAGAGCCGCCTTTTTAGCTTTCTGGCTTCACATTGACATCAAAGCAGTCTGGTCTCCCAGCCATGCTCTTGTCATATCTAGATGACTTATCATGACTTTCTCTTTCTCTTTTCCTAACTTTTGCCATCCTATCACCTCCATGAAAAACTTGGTGTTATTCCCATATGATTTAACAGTGTGCCAATTTATGTATTTTTAATATTGTGCATGCTTAACCCCTTTGTTACAGAGCCTGCCAAAATGCCATTAAAATATGTGCTTTTCTCCAAAATTACTTCTAGTGCTGCTGTTACAATGTTTTACTAAAAATGAAAAATGCTTATCAGCCACCTCTTTAAAGGTGAAGGCTTTTTTCCCTACCCTGCAGCAATGCTCCCTCTAAGCTGTGGAGCCTTGTGAGCAAAAATTCTACTTTGTGAGCTACTGGCATTAAAGCTGTGTGCAAGTGATTTGGCTGCTGCATAAATTAGTTTGACTTGGAGCCATCCTTTCTGAGCTGAGACAAAAATCTATGAACCAGAGGCTAAAAATCTGTGAGCTAGCTCACACTAACTCATCTTAGAGGGAACACTGCCCTGCAGTAATGATCAGAAATACTTGAAATGCAGCTATAGGCACAAAGGACTACATCAGTAGTAAAGTTCACCAAGAATCAAACTTTATTCAGCCCCAGTTGCCCACATGCAATTTAAGCCTTACACAAGATCTAGTTTCAAAGCTATTTTTGATGGCATTTTCGGTCACTATATAAGAAAAGGATGCTTTATACAATATTTGGAGGAGAATGAGGTCAGAAAAGTGATTATAAGTAGAAACAGAAGCCACTGAATCAGTTTTTTAAAAGCTAAACTTGTGGACTTGGCAGCTTTTGCTTATTACACTGGCACTCTCTCTGCTGTGAGGTGTTAGCTGCATGGTCCTGACCTTGGTCTTCCCTCAATACAAGGGAAACCTCATAAAACAGCTTCATTATCATTGTACAATTCTCAGTCCACCAAGTTAATAGCTACTCGGTGCTATATGCTGTATTAAGAAAACACAGGTACTAGACAAGTTGATTTTAAAGTAAGATACACCTGTTCGGCTACAGTGTCATTTGGGGTAGATAATATGCAGAGGAATGGAAAGATGACTTTTTAGGATGCTTCTCATTATATGGTATAATTTTAGAAGCAAAATGGAGGGTGTATGCCATTGACCAGTTTCTGATAGATGTGTGAGAGGAAGGAGATATATATTAGAGCAATCTACTAGACCATATTAGTAGAAATGGGAGAAAGATATTAAGATGTGAACACTCTAGTCCTCTTTTCTTGAATGGAAGTCACTACTCAGTTTGATGGGATCACCGCCTTCAAAGAAGAAGGCTTTTCTGCAATAGTGGTCATAGCAAACAGCAACTGTACACAGAAAGCCCTGTTCCTTAACATCATGGTTCTCATCATCACTCTTGATTCCATGCCAATCATGGTATATGGAAAAGTTTCACTTTCACAAGTTTCCCTATTCCCTTTTACAAAGTTTTCTTCCAACAGAGAAAGACTTCCTTCAACAAATAATTTTTTTCATCAATAAAAACCTTTCTCCATCAGAAAAACAAATTCTGCATTGAAAGATGTTTTTTTGCCCCCCAAGCCAGAAATAATGAGGCAGACACAAGTGTTGGGTTTAACTATAAGGCCACTTTATTAACTGACAACTTTAGCTGGAACCAACGGCAAGGGCAACACAGCATGCGGTATGGTCAAGGCCAGAGGTCGAGGACCCCTCCCTTGCCTCTACAATAGGGCGAGCACCCTGCCCCGGGTGGGGAGCCCACTACAGGGGCTCCCACCCGGCCGGCCAGACATGGCAGGACAACCCTGTAGCCCCATCCCCCAAGCCGCGAGGTTCAAAGAGAGGACCTAACAGGGCCGTCCCGAAGGCAGTCCGTTTTCCCCGCCCCATGCCGCGAGGCACAAAGACTGTACTCACAGGACCCCTTAAAACCCAAATATGGGTGTCAGCTGGTGCTCACCGGCTTCCTGCCTCTTCTGACTGGGAGGAAAAGGGGCTTCCTCAGCCCAACGGCCGGAATGGCCGTGGGCTGTTTGAATCGCGTTCTGTTGAAGGAAAACTCTGTAGAATGGAGAGATGAGCATATTTATAAACAGGGTTGCCAGAGATGGGGCAAATGTGGACTTTGGGGAGGGGGTTGGGGAGGGAATGCAATGATGTCACTTTTGTCGCAACCCAGTAGTGGCATCATTACACTGGGTATGATGCTGTAGAATTCACCTCAAACTCTATGGTTTAACCATAGAGTTTTGAGTTTTGGACAAATGCTAGAATATAACTTACATCATCATGCCAGGGACCCTCATCATGCCCCCCATTTTGCCAGACCATTTCCTCCCACTGTCCAGATGAGTGATGGTGGTCAACAGGCTCTAGGGCCAGGACATCCCCTGCCCCAAGAGGAAGCTGGTAGAGGAATGGTGCATGTTTTGAATACCGCTATTGGAAATGAGAGTACCAGAAAAACATCTACTTCTGCTTCATTGATAGGCTTGCCAAGTCCCCTCGGGGGGCGGGGAAACCCCCACCCCAGAGGCCCGTTCCCCACCGCCGGCAGATCGGGCCCCGGGGGGGAACCCCACCCCCAAAGCACGGGATGTGCCCAGCGTCAGCACGTCACCTGGAAGTGACACAGCCATGCCGGGAGTGGGGCTGCGGTCATCCGAGGGAAAACTCTATGTTTTTCCCTTGGATGACCGCAGCCCCGCCCCTGGCATCCCCGACATGGCCACGTCACTTCCGGGTGACGTGCTTGTGGCGCACGCACACACTCCCGGAGCAAGCCGGGAGTCCCCCGCTGTGGCTAAAGGTAGGACTTGGCAACCCTATTCATTGACTATGCTCAAGCCTTTGACTGTGTGGATCACAACAAACTATGACAGGTCCTTAAAGAGATGGGAGTACCAGACCACCTCACATGTCTCTTGAGAAACCTGTATAAGGGTGCACAGGATCCATTCTATACAATCCTGACCCTCATGAACCTGTGCTTGTCATTTCCCCAGAAAATGCTTTCCTGGGGACACCTTCTTTGGGGGAGCCATAACTCGAACCCCATAAATTCAATCCTCACCAACCTTGGCATGTAGGTAGAGGTGGGTTAGCCGGATATCCCTTGTGAGTTTGGTGTCTCTATCATGCTGAGGGGTGTTCTACCATGTCACAAACCTCACAAATGAAACTGGTTTATTTGTGATGTTTCATGGTTCATGAAGCTGGCATACCATGAACCATACCACATTTTCCCAGTTCATGCCCATCACTACTCAACACCAGTTCTCTAGGTGAAATCCATCTGGTTGTCCTCATGAATTACCCCTGCATTGACCCATGTGGATCTATAAGAACCAGATCATCACTGAGACAGTACCCTAAGACCACAATTGTACCTTTAAAGATTGACTACCTCTTTCAATAGTCTTTCAGTAGTCATGTATGGCTGCGAGAGTTGGACTATAAGGAAGGCCGAGCGCCGAAGAATAGATTCTTTTGAACTATGGTGCTGGAGAAGACTCTTGAGAGTCCCTTGGACTGCAAGAAGATCAAATCAGTCAATCCTAAAAGAAATCAACCCTGACTGTTCCCTGGAAGGCCAGATAATGAAACTGAAGCTCAAATACTTTGGCCACCAAATGAGAAGGGAGCAGTCACTGGAGAAGACCCTGATGCTGGGAAAGATTAAAGGTCAAAGAAGACGGGGACAGCAAAGGATGAGATGGTTAGACAGTGTCATAGATGCAACGAACATGAAATTGAGCAAACTTCAGAGGATGGTGGAAGACAGGAAGGCCTGGCATGATCTGGTTCATGGGGTCGTGAAGAGTCGGACTCGACTGAGCGACTGAACAACAACATGGGAAATGACCTGGTGTAGATTTAAGAGGTCCTGATCTGGATGGTTCAGGCTAGCCCAATCTCATCAGATTTCAGAAGCTAATCAGCTTCAACCCTGGTTAGTACTTGGATGGGAGACCACCAAGGAAGCCTAGAGTTGTTACGCAGAGACAGGCAATGGGAAACCACCTCTGAAAGTCTTTTGCCTAGAAAACCCTATGGGGTTGCCATAAATCACCTGCAAATAGACAGCACTTTCCACCACCACCAGATTAAGAGAAATGGCAGAAGTATAAGGATAGCTAGATATAGTCCAAGATTGGGAAAGGGACATAAATTGTGAACAGCTCAGTAAGTAAATAAGAATACATCAATCACTCTTTTCCCAAGGAATATTCAGAACATGTCTTTCAAAACAGGAGTGACTACACCTCTCAGTCCCTACACAAACCTGAATGTCAAGGGTGCCTTCTTCAGCCTCTAGATATGAAAGGTGAAGCTGGAAGGATGTTGGAATTGGAAGGATAAAGGATGGGTTCCCAATTATGTTTTGGGTCATTTTCTGTGTTTCAGAGAAAAATGACTGTAACTAACAGCGCCATCCTAATTGGAGTTACAACCTTCTAAATCCATTTATTTCAATTGACTTAGAGTCCAATTCTGCCATAGAAGCATACTGTTAGTGAAACATATAGTTCACTCCTGATTGGAGACCCATGATCATTTTTGACAAGTTTGATGGACCCACGTCAACCTTTTAGCCAATACAGGAGCTTTTGTTAGATGTGCACCAGCATACATGCCTCTGGCCGTAAGAAGAAATATCCATCTTGTTTCTGGGTTTTTCAGACCTCGTGTACCTCTCTCAGAAAGTCAATTTACTCTATTAAAATTTCCCAGGTCTCAATTCAAATTTGCCCAAAATGTACCTCTTGCAAATTTTACTAATTATTCATATAAATCTATATAGTTTCTTGAGCTCCTCCTTTCCCTTGTCTTTTCTTTTCCTACTGACCTGGAACATATTAATACCTTTACCAGCTATTCTCCATCATCTAGTACAAAAATAAAACAAACACACACACATTTATAATCTATTCTGTTGGTTATGGGTTATTCAAAGGTATTAATCCTGTTCTTCAAAGTGGCCCTCCAACAGCAAGCTCCCCCTTACCCAAAGTTGTTGTTTTTTCCTATTGTTTTTCTTGAAGAGGCTTAATTGATCTTTCAGAGCCATTTGCTTTTCAAAGTGGGTCTGAAAGGGGTTGATTTGTCAGTAAAGTCAAGGTTTTTTTATCAGACTATAAATGTTCTGTAACCTTCATACCATAGCACGTTCTTAACTTGTAGGCAGGATATCAGTCTGATTTTACAAGTAAGAAATTGTTCATGCCCATCAGACCTACATTCATTTTGGGTCATCTTGATTTCATCTGTAAAGTATTATCTGAACAGCTCTTCACCAAAACAGAGGCTACTCTCAACAATGAAATCAGCTTCCAAATTAACAGTGCAGCAAAATATTATAATTATCAGTGGCCAACCAAACCCAAAGGACCCTTAGATTAGGAATTCTTTATCCCACAATGCCTTGAGAGGCTTGTATTTGCTTGGCCAAACCACAGCAGTGTCTGCTACAATTACTTATCTCATTTAAGTGCCTGATTGTTCATTAAGTCTATGAAAACAAAAGGTAAGGTGCAATTAGAGATCTTGCACCGAAAATCATATTCCCTGTGCTCAGAATATAATTTTCATTGACTCAAGATGAAGGTGAACATTACAGCTCTCTGGGTCAGACTTTTCTCCCGTACTCATCCTTTCCTCTCAAAATTAACTTGCTGCTACAGGCAGTGGGGACAGGTAGCAGTTCTGCAGGTGGTTGACTGACTTGGGTGGACATATTCAGTTTCCCCAAATCCTGGAAACCTAATCTTGATTATCTCACAATACTCATTGATATTGAATCTTAAGAGCTTCTCTGCACAAAAGTTGAGAAAACTGACTACAAAACTCAACATTAATGTTATCAGTCCATAACTGAAGTTAACTGAAGAAGGGCTGTAACAGATTCCTTGCTAGGAACAGGCGGTACTGCTGCTTCACCCCAGATTGGCAGAACCTCAGTATACTTTATATGCTAAAGATCAGCAGGTAATACTTATATTTAATATATATCTTGGAGGAATAGAGCCCTACAGTGCAGAAGGGTTCATGTAGGCTTCTGAATGTAGGTTACTAAATCCTATCCTTCTACCTCCTAAAGATGGAAAGGGTGTCTTAATCACCTTGAAGAGTGGAAGAATTACACATCGTCCATTAGGATACTGGCACCCAGTTTGTTTCCTACTGACTTGCAAATATGTTATCTCTCCTTATATATAATTGAGTAGAGGGTGAACCTTTCCAGCTTTCCCATTGGCTGTGCAATGCGCTCCATCAACCACTGGCCCATCAGCCGCCACTCAAGAGCACTCGCATGCCATTGGCTGGGTGCTGAGTCTGCTCCTCTTCCCTGCCCACTCCCACCTCAGCCACTGTCCCCTGTCAGAATTACTGGCAAATGGCTGTCTCTCCCGACGAAGACACTTCTCCTGCTTGGCTCCTCTGTGGAACTAACTTTTCCCTCAATGGCTGCTGGTAGAAGGAAACCCTTTCCAGGCCTTTGTGAGGAACTCATTGGGGCCCATCCTGACTAGGGTTGCCAGCTCCAGGTTGGGAAATTCCTGGATATTCTGTGTCTAAGGAAGCCAGTGTAAGGAAGCCAGAGTTGGGGAGGGTAGAGGCCTCAGCTGAACAGAATGCCATAGAGCCCACCCTCCAAAGCAGTTATTTTCTCTGGGGGAGGGGGAGAGAACTGTTGTCTGGAGTTCAGTTGTGATACCTGGCAATCTTCAGGCTCCACCTGGAGGTTGGCTACCCTAGGCATAGCAGTTAGCACTTCAGAGCAGGGCCTGCCAGGCAGAGATCAGTTCCCCTATGGCATTATACCCTGCTGAGTCCTTCCCCTCCCCAAATACTGCCCTCCACAGGATCTGCCCCCCAACTCTCCAGGTATTTTCCTACTCAGAGTTGGCAACCCTACTTTTCCCTCAGTGCCTTTTGCTAGGCAACCAAGCTTGGTTCTGTCAGTAAAAGGCCCTTTCCATGCCTATTTTGGTCTTTGGGGCCAGTCCTGAATATGGTTGCCTGCTCCAGGTAGGCAAATTCCTGGAGATTTTATGGTAGAGTCTATGATACCTGGCGATCTTCAGGCTCCACCTGGAGGCTGGCTACCCTAGGCGTAGCAGTCAGCACTTCACACTACAGTCTGCTAGACCCAGATTCTTGCTGCGGAAGTTGAATAGGTGATTTTGGACCAGTCACAGACTTTCAGCCTAACGTACCTCACAGGATTTTTGTGCAAGTCAAAAGGGGGAGAAGAGAATGGTGTAAGCTGCTTTGGTCCCCATTGCAGAGAAAAACTGTACTTTTCCTCCTGGGGAACCGTTGTTGCCAATCTCCAGGTGAGGGTTGGAGATCACTCAAAATTGCAACTCCTCTTCAGGTAGCAGAGATCAGTTCCTCTGGAGAAAATGGTGGACTCTGTGTCATTATACCCTGCTGAGGTTGCCACAGCAAATTGATGCTGAGTGCCCAAGGCCGGGGCACTCTCCCAGAGCCTCTTTCTAGAGCTCATTTATTTATTTTCACAAAGGGCCTTATTCCTAGTCTAAAATAATTTTCATATTTAAAGTTCACTGTTTTTCTGCAACCATACAGATAGAGGGGATAAATAAGCACTGCCTGTTTATATTTCAGCCAATTAAGCCTAAGAAGAAGGGAAAAAATACAGACATAGCTACCAGTTATTGCTTCATGTTCTCAACTCAGTCAAGTTGATGAGAAGTAGCTCAAAGTAAAGCATTCCCTCCCACTTTCCATACCTGTCAGTTGTAGCTGTGACTTTCCTACCACTAAGGAAGGCATCAACAGGCCTGATTCAGCTGTATAAATAAGGAAGAAAACTGTCTGCACATTTTGCCTTTGATCTCCAGATCTAGAAGGCCCACAGACTTCCTTGCACATTGGGAATTCAGGCCAGCTAATGGGCTAATCAGGCCTCAAATGACACTGGGTTGTCAGCTCTGTGTTGGGAATAGTCACAAGGATGGGCACAGTAATAAGACCAGCGGGGAAAAAAGGGGGGGGATGGTGACAATTTAGCGCTTAATGATATATTCATAAATCATACTATACAATGAAAAAAAATAAACAATATATATAGTGAATGTAGACAGTGGTCTCCGGAATGGTGCGCCGTTTCGACAACGATTCACTTCATCATAAAGCTATGCTTACAGCTAGGTTCTTCAATGGGCTATAGTTGCTGAAGTTGGAGAAAATTCAGCAACTATAGTCCATTGAAGAACCTAGCTGTGAGCATAGCTTTATGATGAAGTGAATAAGCAGTGATATTTTCAATACGTCACCAAGAGAAATGAATTGTTAAAAGACATTTTATGTACCCATCCTTGTTCAGAAGAAGATCGTTGAAGAAACGGCACACCATTTCGAAGACCACCGTCTACATTCACTATATATATTGTTTATTTTTTGACATTGTATATTATGATTTATGAATATATCATTAAGCGCTAAATTGTCACAGCCCCCCCCCCTTTTCGCAGTTCTGTGTTGGGAAACACCTGGAATTGGAGGGGGGGGGGTCTGAGGAGGGCAGGGTTTGGGGAGGGGAGGGACCTCAACAGGGTACAATGCCACCTTCCAAGGCACCCATTTTCTCCAGGGGAACTGATGTGTATTGTCTGGAGATCAGTTGTAACAGCAGGAGATATCGAGGCCTTACCTGGAGGTTGGTAACCCTTAGTGACATGCCAAGCTTCCCAATAAGCAGGCAACATGGCAACCTTATGACTGAACAGGCAAAAAAAGAGATGCACATCAAGGGCAGGATATCTAGGCTGGAAATTTTAAAGGAAAGACTTGGATCAGTACTGCTGGTGGAACTGGGCCCCCCAGTTTCTGTGGGTTCCCAACACATAACAATAACCTCCCACGTCACTTCCTAAGCCATTTCCAAGGAATTTTGTGGTCTGAGTTGGCACAGTGGGCTGTAGCCGAAAAAGGAAAAGTAAGAGGGCCAGGTTATTGCAGAGGAGCTTGCACTGCTTTGCTCTAAACCCCTTCAACTGTTCCAGAAATCCACTACTAGTAGGTGCTATTTGCTTTGTGTATACATGGTAAACACACATTTGTTCAAAATATGTGACAAGTCACACATAAGAAACATATAATCTCTCACAAGGAAGTGATGTCCGTCTTGTAGAACAGTTGAAAGTAAGCCAGTACAAGCTAATACCAAGCACTGGTAAGGAAATATCCCAATTAGGATTGCCAGGTCTCCCCTGGCCACCAGCGGGGGATGGGGGTGTGGGGCTGCCAGACCCAGGTGGGGAAACTCCTGGAGATTTGGGGATGGAGTCTGAGGAGGTCAGAGACCTCAGTGGGGTACAGTGGCATTGAGTAAAGCATCCATTTCCTCCAGGGGAACTGATCTCTGTAGTCTGGAGATGAACTGTAATTCCAGGGGATCCCCAGGTCCCATCTGGAGGCTGGCATCCCTAGTCCCAAGAGATACCTCTTATGTTCTGCTTTGAGCCACTCTAAGAGAGAGAGTACTGGTAAGAAATTTAAAATATTTTAACCCCTTACTGAAATGTAAGATAGTGTCATGATGTCGTTCACTGCCAACCTGCACCTCCCCTCCTTAGCTTTATAGACTATGTACCTAGACAATACTATGTACAACATCTGCCACAAATCAGCCCAAGCACTCCAGACAGCCCCAGGCAGTCATTTCCCAAATGATTCAATATTGTTTCTGCTTTCTTTTCTCACAGATACCACCAGCATCTCTTATGGCCCCTCGTATGCTTAGTGAATAGTCTCCACTGAGAACATTACCCCATCCCTGCTGCATCCCAAGCAGTTCCAAACAGTCTGGGGAGTGCGGTAATTAATGGGTGCTTCACTGTATGGCCAGGGCTATAGACAAGCTTCTCAAGACAACTTCACTACATCAATGAAATGGAATAAAGAGTTTATAATGAGAGGAGCAGCTGTGATTTTCCTTAGGAAATCTAGCTGGAGGTGAACTGGAAAGACAGGAATAGTGTGACTGTTGATAGTTTCTAATGCTTTGTTGTGAGCCTGCAGTCCATTTGCTATGAACGGGCTTTCATTATAGTTTTGCCTAAACTGATCCAGGCCTGATGGAAACCTGGGATTTGACACAAAAGGACTATAAAGTTCTTTAATTAATGTGGATGTTTTGTGAAAGGTGAGCTCACATCTAGCGTTGGCCTTGGAGACGAAATGCTTGGAGATTATGAGAGAAATGGTCGTTTTTGAAGATGGAACAGACATAAAGGGGACAGAGAGAACTGTGAGTTGCCTGATGGTGAAGCACCTTGAGGGTGCTTACTCTCTGAGGGTGCTTGCTCTCCTTACTCTCTGAGGGTCTGAGCACAGTAAAGGATCTTCTGCCTTGCTGCAATGTATGTTTGCCTTCACGCATACGCTGCTTGTATATTTTGTAAATAAAGCAAGCATTTCAATTCCACTGCACTCTTTCATTCCCTCATTCAAAGGAATTGTAACTCTAACGCTGCCCCCGGACTTCTCACTCCTTGGGGATGTGAGGAATGTGTATGCTCTGATATATAAAGCTGGGTTTCTATCAGAATGGCTAGTGGACTGTCAGGGTGAAAAGACAGCGGGCTTAAACCTCTCTTGCACTTTGTAGTCTTCTTTTAAATATCAAAATACAAAGTCCAGGTAACAGTCTGATTCTGTGTAGAACTGGGCATGCCAAAACCCTTTGACGTCAATGGCCTGTATTCCAGCAGCTTTTCAAGAGGTAAAAGAGATAGGGGGGGAGGCCTGTTTGACCCGTGAAGAGGTTATCCCAGGCTGGGATTGTCCATCATATCTAGACAGAAACTACAGTGAGGAGGGAAATAGGGTGAGATTGAAAAGCTGGTAGGACCCAATCCAGTGGGTCTAGATGGACCTAGTCAAACTGAACTGTAAGAAGCTTAATGATACAGTTTTGCTTTCTGCTATCGCAAATACATTTTATTCAGTGGACGCAAATTTTCCTCCCCGCAAGGGGGAGGATTAGCTTTTACTGAGGCTGCAGTGACTTGAGTTTTAGTTGCAGTGTAATGTTGTTGCCAAATGTTGTTGTAATGCAGCCCAATGCATGCTCTCATTCTTTAAACTGTAGGTGTCACAATTAAAGGATTGTTTTTGATAGTCACTGTGCAAACACGAAAAAAAAGAACCAGAAGCTTGAAAGTGCTTTGTGCTGCCCCCATGACCCCCGCCAGCAAGACTGCTAACTTACAGCCTCACACATGCCATTTCCTTGATCGCTGTGTCAGAAGTCAGGCTGTGTGTGGCCACTTCAGTAGTTCACTGGGTCTCCCACCTTGATGGGTCACACAGTCCAGACTTCATAGTGGTGGCTAAGCAGCTTGCCCCCTGCTGTGATAAGTCAGTACTGTAGGTGATGCACCCCTTGCTGTGATCCCCTTGCCACGCTCAGAGGGGGAAACGATTTCCCCCCCACCTAACAGCAACTTTTAAAGAAATGTATGATCAGCCTTTTAAGACCTTTGACATAACATTAAAAACAACAGGGAGCAGCGATAATAGCATTTTTCTCCAGCCTGAGATACTGACGTGAACTGAAAAAAGTCCCGCTGAGCTAAAGGGAAGCATTTTCAGGCCTTTGAATGGCATACAGCAAGGTACAATAAGGGCTGGAATCTAAAATAAGCAAGCCACAAGCTCTCAGGCCAGCCGCGGATTACTTCTATGGGCTTCAGTGCAACTTGCCTGTGGCTGTGAACTCATCCAGAGGGAGTGGTCCAGGTTTAGAGCTGAATTTAAACCTGATTCACAACTTCATTAAGATTTACTGAAAAGAACAGGACTAACATGATTTTAATCCAAGAGTTTCTGATGAACCACTTTCTAGATCAGACAAAATTTGTAGTCGATCCATTCTGTTTGTACAATAAAGGGCTAGGCCCCTTCACAGCATTGTCAAAGACACTCAGATGTTTAAAGTCACTCCTGAAAATTGGAGAATTTATTGCTCTGTTCCACTTTGCTCTGGAAACTACAAAATGGATGTGTTTTTCCCAGAGCACCTTTTCTAATCTACACAGATTGACAGAAGGTCAGCCTATGCCTGAATTGTAATATCTTCTCATATATAGTCGTTTGAGTTTCTGTCATTCCAAAATCTTTTTTTGAACTTGCTTATAACAACTGTGAAGTCCAGTCGTTGCTCTCCATAGTTGGACATATCTACCCAAAGAGAAGCCTAATATGTAATTTTATTAGATTTTATGCCATTTGCTTAAGCGTTCATCACATTCTTATTCCTACAAGCAGTACACATTGCTCTTCCACCTTGCTCCACACAGAATAATGAGCAGTACAGATATTGACTGGCATAAGATTGCTCACTTTTAAGGAGGGATTTGGAACCATTGCCTCTAGTCTGCCCAACATTGTTTACCAGCTATACCTCCATGGCTGTAAACACGTCCCTTCCTTCATTTTTTTTTTGCCCATTTCACAGAGGCTGTGTGCCGTTTGTGTTTCAACATTCAATCAAGCAGGTTCTATACCACTGAAATGAAGGAAGATGTGGTCATTTCTGGCACACGCACTGGATGGCTTAAATGGGGGTTAGCTGTGACTTGTTGCTCTAATGCTGTTGCATCCTGCATTGCACCTTTCTTTCAGAACACAGGTGCTAAAGTAGTATTTGTGAAACCAGGAGATCTGAAAGCAACCTCGAGGCAAAATTCAACCCTTGCAGGTGTATGCAGTCAAAGTGGATAACATAGCAGCAAGCATGCAGAATCTGCTTTTGAAAGCTGTTTTACCTTCTCTTTGTTAAGTCTTTTCTGTTTCCCCTGAGATAGAAAGTTTACTGCATTAATTTAAAAATAACAAAGCCTAAGACTGGAGTCAATCTCCATCAATGAACATAAGAACATAAGAGAAGCCAAGGTTGGATCAGGCCAATGGCCCATCCAGTCCAACACTCTGTCACACAGTGGCCAAAAATACCAGGTGCCATCAGGAGGTCCAGCAGTGGGGCCAGGACACTAGGAGCCCTCCCACTGTTGCCCCACCCCCAAGCACCAAGAATACAGTGCATCACTTGCCCCAGCCTGAGAGTTCCTATCTATACCTTGTGGCTAATAGCCACTGATGGACTTCTGCTCCATATGCTTATCTAATTCCCTCTTGAAGCTGTCCATGCTTGCAGGGCCGGCTCGAGGCGTTTCTGCACGCTAGGCGAGGCTGCCTTGTGGCGCAGATGCCAACCTCCCGGTGGGGCCTGGAGACCTGGAGGCCTCTGGAGCCAGACACCCTTTTGATGCTGCCACCACCGCCTCTCCCCCCCACACCCCACCACCAAAGTGGGAGGGGGGAAGCACAGCTTGGCGCCCCATCCAGGGTCCGGCGCTCTAGGCGAATGCCTAGTTCGCCTAGTGGGTGAGCCGGCCCTGCATGCTTGTATACTAAATGGTGTTTAGTGTACTTAAATGCACAAAACACAAGCTGGTAGGTATTATTGCCTGCTGTGTAGTGGGAAAAGATGTTTTTACAGGTTGCAGAACCACAGATAAAAGTGGCAGAAATATAGTCATGACACAGAAAGCAAAAGGCTTAAGGAAGTCTTACTTCCTGTGAAATGGGTAAATTTGCTATAGGAAGGAGGAGGAGGAGTTTGTTTTTATACCCTGCTTTTCTCTACCTTAAGGAGTTTCAAAGCAGCTTACAATTGCATTTCCTTCCTCTTCCCACAATAGTGCCTTTTGAGGTAGGTGGAGCTCAGAGAGTTCTGAGAGAACTGTGACTGGCCCAAGGTCACCCAGCAGGCTTCATGTGGAGAAGTGGGGAGTCAAACCTGGTTCTCCAGATTAGAGTCCACCACTTGTAACCACAACACCACACCGGCACCATGTTTTATACAGGAGCAAGAAACCATAGATACTTACCACCAACAAATCATGAACCAGCTGGCGACTGTCAAACAACAACACAAAACAATGCCCAAAATGATGGCAGCTACAGAGCTCTTGGGAAGCCTTCCTGAATCTGAAACAGTGAAATATCAGGATTTACTTAAGTAGGAAAAAATTAACCCGAATGCTTTTTGCTCTGTTATGTTCAGGATGAGGCTTTGTAAACCTGCACCATAAAATCCAACTTAAAAACATTTCCTATGATCAAGTTTACATTACAATTCAGGTGATGCAACAGCTATGATAACTCTTTTGTATGGAGATTATGTCTAAAATTGTTTCCCTGCGGCCCATATTACTTCCAACTTGTATAGATCATATACAGAAGGTATTTTCAGTTTTGTACACCTCATTTCCCTCATTCTCATTGTCCATTTATCTCCTGCTCCCAATTCTACACGAAAAAAGGTGTCCCGTTCCACTTTCTGGAATACCCTATATACTGGGTTGAATCCAACCAGCTTTTTTACTGATGAGAATGGAAAAAATGTTCCCATTTGATCACCCTGCAAAAAGCTGTGCTGTGGGTCATGGGACTTGCATGTACATAAGCCATGCGGGGTGGGGGCTATAGAAGCAAGGGAATTAGGCAAGCCTGAGTAGGAAAGATGGGTGCATCCAGCCCACTGTCCTCATGGCAAGTCCTGCAAATTTTCCCACCTCATTTTTGTTGGTTACTTATTATCTCTTGCTTTCTAATGTTAACAAAGACCAGTCTATCTCTGACATATTCACAATTAGAATAAAACCAAATTTGTCCAAATGGTCTGAAATAGAGATTTAAAAACTAGGGTATTTATGCCATTTCCACCACTTTTCTTACATGGAATTCAAGATGGTGTACACAGATTCCTGGGATTTTTCCCATTCAGGTACTGAGTATTCCCAAACCTGCTTGGCTTCAGCAAAGTTAACATATCATGTGCCTCCCAACAATTCCCAATTTATTATAGATCTCTCACTGGATTCTCAGAGGCTGCATCCACACATCCTTGGATATTGCCCTATCTTTTTGTCATGACAGTCATTGGCTAGTATAGATTTCTTTATGTGCACAGTCTAGTTGTGAATGATTACTTATAATACTATAAAAGTGCAATATTCAATGCTGTGTAGAGTCAGCCAAAGTTTCCCCACCAAAAAACTAAAGGCTGTTGATAATAGATTTGTCAATAACACAAATGTTGTTTCTATTTTCATAGCAGTTGTGAATAACCACTTGGACCTCATGTATCAAATTTGGGTGCCCTTAATGTTCTAAGGACAAAACAAGCTTGCCTGACATGGTTATGCCCCTGTTGGTGATGGCTAACATGTGAATCAGTTTAGCACTTTGTCACCTCTAAAAAATGGAGAGAACTAAAGCAATGGCTCCATATAGTATTGGTACAAGAGCTATTAAAACCAGCAGGTTTTCAAACAGGTCTCTTTACACTTTCTTATTTAGCGCTAAATCCAAAAATAAAACCAAACATGGACAAGGAAATTATAGGCTGCGGTCAGACGTGCCTTTATATCTGACTTAGCTGCGAATGCCTGATGGATCTAATGTGCACGATCAGACTGCAACATCTGGGAATGATCCTGCAGTCATCAGCAACCCATGCTGCCTCATCACAGAAATGGAGTTTAAAAACACTGGGGAAAGTCTGGTCCTAACACTTGCCAACGGGTCACAGACAGATTTTCCCTAGTCTGTTCACTCAAGCATGCACTCAGACTAGGGGGTGAACTGCTCAGTCCATCATGACTCAGCACCATTCCCCCCCCCCACTCAGCGATATGTGCATAGCTGCATAACCGGTTCCTGGAGAATTCCATGGAGAACTCTTTGCACGGGAGTTGGATTCCTCATTTATGCGCATGTGCACAAAAAGGCAACCCCCCACTCGCCCGAACATGTTGTCTGATTGTGCAGTGATGGGCTGAGCATGCATAAAAATGGGATGTGTGATTGTATGACTCTGTGTCCACCAGAGGAAATGGGATCACTTCCCCTCCACGCCAAATGGCACATCTGACCACAGCCATGAAGTCTTTGTTCAGGCTACATTTCCACAAATGCATCCTGAAAGTCTCTTAAATACACTTGAAGGTGTTCCCATCTTCTCTTACTTGGTAGTCAAATTTATTGTCAGCTAGGACCCTACTCATGTTGAGTGTGAAAACCATTTCCATGTGTTTGGGTCTTATACCTAAAAACAGCAGAGGGTTGACAGATGTCACAGTTACTTCCTGACTCTGAGTCTTACACAGGTTCACAGACCTTCCTGGTAAAGCATGAGACCTGAACTTGAAAAATGACTGTTGTGCCTGTAACAGTTACATATAAATTTATCAGTCTACAATATATATATATTTTAAAAATACTCATTGAAATGAATGGGTAGTTATAGAACAAATTCTGCTTAAAAGCATTCCTATCAAAATATCTGTCCATTTAGTTAATTGGCAGGGGGAAAGGATCCAAAAAGAAATTTTGTTTTTAAAGAGGAGAATTAATGCTAAAGCAGAGATTCTGAGGAGCAGAATTAGCTTGCCATTACAGGTTGAATCATTTGTTAAGAGCATTTGACAACTCCAAATGAAGTGAGGAATAATTAAAACCATGCCATCAAGATGTTAATGGAAAAGTAACTATAGTGCTTCAAATGAAGGGCAAAGGGAACAAGACATAAGGAACGGGTAAATATTCAGTTTAAGGATTGCTACTTAATACATACATGCCATGTCTTGCCCAAACAAAGCCACATAGTTGTTGTTATGTCAGCAGACATATCAGTCTTGCTGCTAAAACAAAAAAACGTTACAAGTCTGACTTCATCTTCAGCTTTTGGCTGTCAGACCTCCCATTTTGCTTTGATTGGGAACTAGAGCTCACAGAAAGGAGCATAAATTAAAGAATTCTTCCTGGACTAACAAGGACCCAAACAAAATTAAATTGTATTCCTCAGTCCGAAAGTTTGGGCAAATTTTCTGAATGATCAAGAAGAGCTTTGACTGAGAAGACCTGGGTTCAAAAGCTCCGTCAGCCTTTCAGCTCTCTTTGTGGCCTTAGCCAAATATTGTGATTGGTATCCCGTGCCTCTGTACAACTAAGTCTGAAGCCTTCATACAGCTTGAGAAGCCTTCCTCCAATCAACAGGAAGAGTTTTTTTCCAGTGGGCCAACATTTCAACCTTGGATGAACAAGTTTCTCAGAAACAAGCCAGCCTCAGGATTTTTTATGAGAATAACATGGAAGGATCCTCTGTGAGCTGCCCTGGGAGGAAGGGTATAATACAAATGTGATAAATAATAATATGTCTTTAATGGTAAATCCCAAGTATCAAGTGAACTGAGGTTATATGAGTGCACAAAACAGATATTATCACTAGATTTTTCAGGCATTTTAAGAGCAATTTCAGTTAGAAGACTGAAGTTGCTGGAATAAAGAGATGCCTGTTAATCAGTTTTCAATTGCTCTCAAATGGTGCAACACCAACGTTCCAATCATTTCTCAATTCCAAATGCTGTCTTAGGGTAATAAGCAAATCACAAGCAGCTCAAGAGATGAGCTGTAATTATTTGATCCAAAGTGCCTTCAAACTTCTTTAATATGAAATTTGATGATACTGTAGACTAGCACCTAAGACTACACATTTATTTGAAATGAAAAACTAGTGCACTTGAATGTCCCTCTTTTTGGTACAAGTCTGTACAACTTGTGACCTATCAAGCGAAGCACAACCTACCCACCGATGTGGCAGCCCTCCTAGGCTCAGTAAATTCCTGGCCTTTTCCTTCCTGCCTGGGACTGCAGGAGGGAACACCCAATTAGTGACAGGCCACGGTAGACAGAGTGCGGGCTGTGTTCAGCTTGGTGAAACACAGATTACATTGACATGTTCTATTGACCATCTTTCCTTTCTTTGTTAATGGTGGTAGTTTCTTTTCATGGGGAATGGGACATTCATTTCTTTCTTTTTTATCACCAGCATCTGCAGTTGAAAGCATCACACACCACCTCACTGAGGGCTGAATGGGCTCTCTCTTCTTGAACACAGGAACATAGCCAGCCTTCCTTGCTAGGCAGGGTGGCAATATTTTCTGTTAGGGTCTTCAAATGAATGAATAAATGATCAATGACTTCCTCATAGCCCACAGAAACTTTGAGAACCCTCTTGCTAAGCCAAAGTGTACACATGTCTTAGTTTTTTTTAACGCACAGAAACTTTGAGAACCCTCTTGCTAAACCAAAGTGTACACATGTCTTAGGTTTTTTTAAAAATGAATTGTTAAGTATCATAAATGTGTGAGTCAAATAAGAACAGCTGTTTTAAACTTCAGGCTCTTTCACCTACTCACAGTGAACTTCACAAGCTCTATCACATTTCCTAAGATAAGACAAGTTCCTTAAGTTATTCTTATTCCTCTTCAAGCACACTACCAGCATTTCAATCATAGTGTTTGATCTTACGACTCCTTTCTGCTGTTGGATCCTATGATTTGCTTCTGCCAAGTCTTCCTCTAATGCAGAAAGACTTTCTCCATTGGGAAAAAAGGTCTGTCTTCTTTGAAGAGGATATTTCTCTGTCTAAAGTAGACTTAGAAGAAGGGGGTTGTAAGATCCTACCCTGGAAGAATATCATAGGATCCAATTTATAGTAGCTAAAGGGGAATTTCATTCTGGATTACTTCAGCATGATAAGAATGATAGATCTCTTGAGCAATTCACCAGGAACCAGAAGAACAGTGGGTGGACAGAGCTAGGTGGGTAGAGTTTGGAGCACTATCATACTGAGGGATCAGTAGTCACTGATTTCTATTTTCCAATCAGAAATGTTTCTGTTCTAAACAGAAGCTCTTATTCTTCACATAGAAATTGTTTAATCACAATTTTAATGGTTTTAGATGTGGTATAAATCAGTGCTCTAAGATGGGATGGTACAGTGTAGCCATCGCCTCCACCTTGGCTATGGCTGTGCTTGCGTGGAATGAAATACACAGTGCTTTCATAGGAAGTAGCAGCCATGGACACAGAGTTTTAAAAGGAACCCTCTAGCAAGGATGGCAGTTGTGGTATATTAATCACTGATTCTCTTTATTTTTAGTATGTGGCTTAGAATTGCAGTGAAAGCCTGTCAGGTCTTGTTTGGCCCTAAAAGAGTGGTGTTTTGGAGTAAACAAGAATAAATAACTGTTGACTGATTGAAAAAAGTAAGGCTGAGGCATTTAATCAAACAAAAGAAGATTCATGGCATGTAAAGGAATACAAATGTATCCCATATCCAGAGTTTGGGGGAGTTTTATTAGCAGTCTAGACCTTTGCCACTTGCTTGCAACTTTATGGTAACAAAAGCCTTGACATTAGGATATATGTGACAAAATAAGAAACTGAATGCTTCTGTAATTTCAGCTGTGATTCCTGCTTCTACTGTTTGTAAAGCATCCAGTATCTGTGCCATACCTTCACTGCAGTATCAGGAGCACAAAATAATTCATCCAATAAGATGTGCCAGAAGACGAAAAGAGTTGGTTTTTATACCCTGCTTTTCTCTACCTTAAGGAGTCTCAAAGTGGCTTACAATTGCCTTCCCTTCCTCTCCCCACAACTGACAACTTGTGAGGTAGGTGTCAGCTATGCTGCCATGGGGGTTGGGGAGTTCATTCTGTATCTTGTTAATTGCTATTGCATTCCTGTCCCTGCTGTTCTCCCTTTGCTGAAATGCTTATCTCTACAGATGTGCAGGAGGTTGTGTTGTCTGGAGAACTCCTATGTACCGTGAGAGACTCCGAGTTCTCAGCTTTAGCCACCTAACGGTTGCCTGGCTTATCCCGCGCATGGGAGGGTGCCTAATTGGCCAATGCCATGGGGGGTGCATACGAATACCCTATATCCTATTATGCTCTACTGGCTGTGGCCATTCTTAACAATGCCTGTGTTACTGCATCTATAGCTTTGCATGTACTTCATTGTTAGCTGTGGGTTCTGACAGTAGGTGGGGCTGAGAGAAGTCTGAGAGAACTATGACTGGCCCAAGGTCATCCAGCAGGCTTCATTTGACGGAGTGGGGAATCAAACCCAGTTCTCCAGATTAGAGTTCACTGCTCTGAACCACTACACCACACTGACTCTCAGTAGGATATTGTGGATAGGGCTGCTGGCATTGTATTGGGGAGATCTGAGTTCAGATATCCTTTCAGTCACTAAATTTATTTGGAGGCTGTAGACAGTCATTGCCTGTTGCCTAAGCTTGAGGTGTTTTGTTCTCTATGGCTCTTTATGTTTTTTTAAAAAATATGGTCACGTAGTATTTACTATTGCTATACAATATGTATCCTTGGAAGACAGCAGGGTGAGTCACAAATGTATGACTGCAGAAACATGTGAGAAGGATAGTTTTATGTTATACAGTTCTAATTTGCAAAGCAATATAGTCATCTTACCAGTACATGTTTGTCCATCTTCGGCCAATTCATAAGGATCTGTACAAAGACACTGGAAACTGCCTTGGGTGTTCACACATCTGGCAGAGGAGTGGCATGGAGAACTGGTTTTGTTTTCACATTCGTTGATATCTATTTTAGTAAAGTTATTAGTAAAATTATAACAGAAGTATATTCTTACAAGCCTGTCCTTAGATTACAAGAGTAATTGATATTGTGGATCAAAATTTACACTTGCACAAAAGTGTCAAAGCATAATGATGTGCAGGGTTTTGCCCCCATAGACGGAAGAAAGAGTCATACAACGGTAGTTGGGAAACTAAAGGCCACTTTATTTATTAACAACAAAGGCAAGGGCTAAAAGTATGAAGCAGCATAGTCAAGACCTGGGGTCACTCAAACCCCACCCTTGCCATAAGACGGGAAATGCACCTGGCCCCCAAGGCATAGCCTGCTGTAAGCGGCTTGCGCCAGAGCAGCCCAGCCCAGCCCAGCCCAGGAATATGCCATGATGATCCCTCATCCACAGCCGCGTGGACTAGGTAGAGTATCCATCAAAGGCACTCCAAAAGGCAGTCTGCCCATCTCATCCCTGGCCGCAAAACTGCAGTGATGATCCTGACAGACCCTTCCACCTTACAGGGTTGCTGATAGTTGCTTACTGAACCACAACAGAATTTTTCTAAACAAAACTCAGCCCTACCATAAAGTGATGGACCTAACCACCGGCTCCACCCAAGTCAATTCCTCAGTCCACTGAAAGCAGTGCAGAGTAGGCAAAAAACACCTCCCATCCATAGCCAATCGGATCAGAGGTAAAAAAATTCCTACCCACCCCCCCATCAAAAGGGGCGACCAGCCTAAAGCCTGCACTACCTCTAGGGCAGGTGGGTGGGCCGAGTATGAGGCAAAGACTGCCTGAAAGGGGCCAGGGCCAATCGTCAAAATGGCACTGCCCCTGCCCCCTATCATAACCCAGCTGCACGCAGCCAACTCCTCCCTCCTTACATGGAGGCAAAGGCGGCTCCCGGATGGATGCCTTCAGCATTGGCCAGGGATCTGGACTGGCATGCATGCTTGAGGTTGGGACAAGGGGTGAGTAAAAGTGGATGTTTCTATGCATTTTAGGAGGAGAACAACTTCTGGAGATCACTGGGCCTCCATTCTGTAGAGTCCATCTTCCAGACCTACAGCGTACAATGTACAGTACATTAGCTCATGAAGCCAGGGCTCTAGAAACATCGTAGAACCTGGGCTGTATGAGAAGTGAACAATTTGACAGGTCATGGCAGATCAAGGTGCTTCTTGACATTACAAGCTGTGTTGTGGAGCAGTATTCTGTGCCATCAACATGTCTCTGAGTGCATGGGGCAACTTACAGTGCACTATAATGGGCAACAAAATGGTACAGTAATTGTGTTAAACAAAGAATCCGTGGCTACCTCATCTTCTGCCATTATGTACTACCCCACCCATTGGAGAAATTGCCTTTCACAGTATAGTTCTTTTGTTCCTTTCTCTTTACTTTCAAGAGCATCTGTGGCTAATCACCGGTTGCCTATTAGGGAAGGACAGAAGAAAGGAAGTACAACTACACCTCCAAAGATCATAGGAAATGAAAACTGATGTCACATTAGAGTGTATGTCTCTGAAACAGTAACAGGATTGCATGATCTGATCTTGGGAGACAACTTCCTATGTGGGAGCCTCAGCCAAAAGCACATCAACTGAGAGGACAGAGAAGTGTCTCGGCATGGCAGCATTCTCAAAGCCTAACTCTGGAAGGCTGACAGGACATAAAGGCCAAGAACTGCCCTTGGTGTTTCTCCCTAGCACTGGAATTTAGAGTTTTACTGCCTCCCAAAATGGAAACAGTTTCAGAGTAATCAAATCTAGCTGTTCTATAAATGGGGGATGCCTTTATTTGCTATGGCTAGTAGTCACTGGTGGGACTAGCCTACCTGAATCCGTCTGATCCCCTTAGATAGCCATCACTACATCATGTGGCAACCATCACTATGTCATCTGGCAGTGAATTCCACAATTTAATTGCTCTTTGAGTAAGGAAGTATTTCCTTTGTCTTGAACCAACTGCTCCCCAAATCCATTGAAGTGCATTATGGGAGAGGGAAAAATGCATTTTCTGTCCACTTTCTCCACCCCATCACTCTGTGTGTTTCTTCACAGGGCTGTCTGCAGCTGGGCTTGCAACAATGTGAAGACGATGGGGAAATGCTACTGAACTCTGTTTTAGTGCCTGACTCATTTTTAATCTACTGCTTTGTGTGTAAGAATGGGCACGCATCGCATAAGCACACATGAAACAAAGGGGAAAATTCTAAAATGAGTAGTATTTTGAGAATGTTTTTTCTTCTTTATTAAGCACAGACCCCATTATATGTCTTTGTTTCTCTATGGCAGATAGATTGCCACTTATTTACATTGTTTAACATGTTAACAGAAGACAGGGAGAATGAATGACTGATTCATGCAATTGTAGCCATTCAGTTTCTTGCCAGAACATTAATCTGATAGAGGTGGGATTTATAATTTCATTTAACAGCTTTATTTCTTTGCAAAGCATTTAGGCAGATGGAATTCATGGGATATGTGGGATGTGAACAAAAGAAACGGCTGTGGGGTCTCCCTCCTCCATTCAGGTATAGAATTATCTGAACTCTTTCTTTTCCAAGAAATGCTGATAAGCAAGCTTCATTCAGGAACAACTCCCCTTCTCGCATGCAAATTAATTAATCATCCAGTATAAGATCTTCTGGAAAATGGAATTATTAAATGTAATCTCTCCTAAAAGGTCATACTAAGGCTGTATTTTCATGTGCACATGCTTGCCAGGAAATTCTATGTACAATGACATACAGGTTTCTAAACTTTTGCAGTGCATTGTAGGGAACAGCATAATTTTTCTGATTGATAGTATGGGAAGGAATTTATCTGTGGTATTTGATCTGGAGCTGGGATATAGTCAGAAGACATCTGTTCTAATAGTTCTCATAGTGTGAAGGTGATGACAGTTACTGAGTCTCTTTCTCCATTCTCTTCCAGTTAGTGTCTTGATTGGGTCAGGTAGACTATGCAATACTGTATATGGCAAGCTTCTTGAGTTGACTATTAGTGTTGAGAGTTAAATTCTACACCATCCCATCCCAGGTGAATGAAGGTAAATTTATAAAGCTTAGATTGTGGATTAAACAGCAACCATTCTCATGCCCAATTGGGTGTTATTGTGGGTAGCAACCTCGCTGCGTGGCCTGGAGATCTCTCAGAATTACATCTGACCTTCAGGTAACAGTGACCAGTTCCCTTGGGGGGG
>NW_015163152.1:0-6161 GCF_001447785.1 Gekko japonicus
GTTCTTTTGTGGGTAATAGCTGACAGCTTGCGACCTACGGCAGTTGCGCCTAGTTACTGGAGCTAGCTGGTTCTTTGTCTACCTGGAAAAGGAGAGAATTCTAGCCAGAATTAGTTCTCCATACAATAAAATACAGAAGGCTTGAAGCACTGCATCGTTTGAAGATATTATTTTAAAATATCAGGGTAAAGAACAGGCGTGCATGGAAAAATAGAAGCAGTCATTTTCAGGCGCTCTCTCAGGGCACGATAGTAGGCATCTCAGCTGACATACTCCAATCAGTGTTCCCGCCAGGGGTCATTTCCTGCAGGAGCGCACGGGAGCGGAGCTCCGGCAGTAAAGAGCCCAGGGGGCGGGCACATCCAACAAGCCCCACCCCCTGCTCCCAGCAGCCCTCAGTCAGAGCAAGAAGCAGCCAGGTAAGTTGCAGAGCCCCCCGGCCCAAAACAGTCCAGTGGTACCTTTAAGACCAGGTTTTATTCAGGTACAAGCTCTCCCTCCTCTGTGAGGGCAGATCTGCATGTGTGTCCCCCCCCCCAATAGCTAGCAATCCAAAACAGTCCAGTGGCGCCTGAGCGGTGGGTGTTGCCTTCTGACACACTTCCGGTGACGTCAGGGGGTGTGGCATATGCAAATAAGTTATGCTACTGAGTTATGCTAATGAGCTCCTGCACCTCTTTTTCTACGAAATGACCCCTGGTTCCCTCTAAGCTGCGTTAGTGTGAGCTACAGTTTTTTTAAGCCTCCGGCTCACACATTTTTTTGTCTTAGCTCAGGAAGGATGTGGCTCCAGAACCAACTAATTTATGCAGTAGCCGAATCGCTCGCTCACAACTCTAATGGCAGTAAGCTCACAAAAGTGGAATTTTTGCTCACAAGACTCCGTGGCTTAGAGGGAGGACTGATTCCAATCCATCCCTTTTGGTAAGCGTAGTTGTTCTCAGTGCTCCGAACCAACCCTCCCTATTTAGGTAAGCCATCTCCGCTTGAGAGAAGTCAGTAATAGGTTGGTGCCACAAGTGTGAACATTCTGACTTCTGATTGGACACAGAGAGCTGGCTTCCATGAAGGCGAGCAAAGGAGAGCAAAGTTCATGGGCTGGCTAATTCACAGGCGGATGCAGTTGTTAGAATGCACGGATTCCTTAAGCCATGATGCCTGCTTGTGGCCTGAAAAAGCATGGCTGCTGATGCCTTCATAGACCCATGGCAGGCTGTAGACCAGGAGTGTCAAACATGCGGCCCATGGGCCAGATCAGGCCCCCCCCGAGGGCTTCTATCGGGCCCGAAGTGGAACTGGCTGTCTTCTGCTTCTTCTTCCAGTTCTGCTGCTGCTGCGTCATCATAGGTTTGCAGCTTACAGATACACACCCCAACACCACACTCAAGATTGCAACAGCACAGACATTTCGATGCAGTAATTCGGAGCAAGAGGTGTCAGTTATCAGACACTGTTAAATAAACAAAATATCGCAAGAGTGCTAATGTTTTGAGTATTTAGTAAAAAGAAACCCCTTTGTGTTTGTGTCCTTTATAAAGTTTATCTCTCCGCTGCCTGGCATTACATTTTATGACACACGTGGCCCGGCCCAACAAGGTCTCGTTTATGTCAGATCTGGCCCTCATAACAAATGAGTTCGACACCCCTGCTATAGACTGTTTCCAAAAGCCCCCCTCCCTCTCAAGCCTCTGTAGCAGTGCCATAAACCCCTTCCCTCTATTCCCGATGGAGTCACCAAGTGGCTAAGGGACCAGTATTCTCTGTGTCTCGTCCATATTCATCCCACTCTTCTTCCAAGAAGATCACTGCGCTTGGCCTGTGTTTTCACTTATGCATCTGCTCTGGGCTTTGGACGGGTTCCTGGATTTTGGGTTTCAACCGCTGACCGCCGTGTCTGTCTTCTTTCTGTGCCCTTGATTCTTCCCATGAGAAGAGCTATCGCTCTTGTGCTTCTGTGTGCAGGATCCGTAAAGTGATGGGTCAGTGCCGCTTTATCCCCCCGTGTCTCGTTTCAGTTCATTATATCGGAGAGTGAGCGAGGAGAACCGCCGTGCCTGGTCGAGTGTCCCCGGGAGAGAGGCCGGCCCATCTGTGCCTCCGATGGGAAGCTCTACAAGTCCCCGTGTACTTTCCAGAGAGCGCGTTGCCGCGAGCCTTTCCTAGAAGCTTTGCCACGGTCCCACTGTGGCGGGGGCGGCCATCGAGAACCCAACAGTAGGTAGAGACTTGATGGAATGGATTGGGAGCGGGTTGGCGGACGTTTGCGCGAGGTAACCAAGAGCACAAGAACTCTTGCAGCCTTAAGAATAGCCTTGGAATGTCTTTGAAAATGTCATCTCCTCTGAAATCAGGCTACCGAGTGATCGAGCAGGGCGCTTCGGGAGGGGAACTTCACACCGATACTGAAAAATCATAGCCAGTTGCCTGTTAATTTCCAGGCATGACTCAGGATCTTATTCTGGTATCCGCTGCTCCACCCCCTGACCTGGTATTTTCAGCAGCTGCTGGGGGTGGTCACCCATTTCCCATTGTTAAACTTGGACACTTTTATAGACCCGTAGGAGCATGCTCCTAGGTTTATGGGCCATCTTGGTGTGATTAAGTTTGTATAACTGTGGAACGTTTTATTATCTTGTGTTTTCATTGCTACGAGCCACCCTGAGCCCTGCACGCAGGGAAGAGCAGCATAAAAATCATATATGAAAAGTACTGGGTCTGATGCATGAAGTAGTGAATCAGCTCATATCTTTATTTATAGCTCAGGAACTAGACACAGAAGCCGGCTCGCAGGCCGGTTTATATCCTGAAGCCAAACCACACCCAAACACACCCCAATACCCGTGATAGGTCTATTTATGTTGGTTAGGTTAACTCTAGGATCCTAGTCTCCCGATTGGAAGGGGAACTAGGATGCGACTGTCTATTGTTCTGGTGGAGCGAAGCTCAGGTCCTTTGCATGACCACGTGCGGACCGGCTGGAACCGGATCGTGCACATGGTTGGGTTGGTACACAACAATATATATGTGCAGGATCAGGGCTAAGTCCGCCGTGGTGAGCAATGCTCCCTCTAAGCTGTGGAGTCTTGTGAGCAAAAAATTCTACTTTTGCGAGCGACTGGCATTAAAGTTGTGAGCAAGCCATTTGGCTGCTGCATCCATCAGTTTGCTCTGGAGCCATCCTTCCCCAGCTGAGACAAAAACGTGCGAGCTGGAGGCTAAAAAAGTGTGAGCTGGCTCTCACTAGCTTGGCTTAGAGGGAACACTGGTGGTGAGCCTGCCCCGTGCAACAAGATTGATGACAGGGGCTCCTATTTTGGGTACCTCTGTGTGAAGCAGGTGGATTCTGGCCGCCAGGCCTTCTTCGTGGTAGTGCCTCAACTCCTTAGCTCCATCCCTGTGCGGATCCACCTGATGCCATCTTTGCCACCATTTAGACACCTGATCAAGTCCATCCTTATTTCCTGTGAAGAAGGAGGGGATAAGAGAAGGTTAGCACAGCTGCTTTGCAGCTCACTCCTGCGTAGGGTTGCCAGCCTCAGGGTTGGTACACAACAGTATATATGTGCAAGATCAGGGCCAAGTCCTCCATGGTGAGCAATGCTCCCTCTAAGCTGTTGGGTTGGTACACAACAATATATATGTGCAGGATCAGGGCTAAGTCCGCCGTGGTGAGCAATGCTCCCTCTAAGCTGTGGAGTCTTGTGAGCAAAAAATTCTACTTTTGCGAGCGACTGGCATTAAAGTTGTGAGCAAGCCATTTGGCTGCTGCATCCATCAGTTTGCTCTGGAGCCATCCTTCCCCAGCTGAGACAAAAACGTGCGAGCTGGAGGCTAAAAAAGTGTGAGCTGGCTCTCACTAGCTTGGCTTAGAGGGAACACTGGTGGTGAGCCTGCCCCGTGCAACAAGATTGATGACAGGGGCTCCTATTTTGGGTACCTCTGTGTGAAGCAGGTGGATTCTGGCCGCCAGGCCTTCTTCGTGGTAGTGCCTCAACTCCTTAGCTCCATCCCTGTGCGGATCCACCTGATGCCATCTTTGCCACCATTTAGACACCTGATCAAGTCCATCCTTATTTCCTGTGAAGAAGGAGGGGATAAGAGAAGGTTAGCACAGCTGCTTTGCAGCTCACTCCTGCGTAGGGTTGCCAGCCTCCAGGTGGGGCCTGAAGATCTCCCGCTTTTACAACTGATCTCCAGCTGGCAGAGATCAGCTCCCCTGGAGAAAATGGCTGCTTTGAAGGGTGGACTCTATGGCACTAGACCACGCTGAGGCCCCTCCCCTCCCCAAACCTCACCCTCTCCTGGGTCCACCCCCAAAGTCTCCAGGTATTTTCCAACCCAGACCTGGCAACCCTACTCCTGCGGATGTGATCGTATCCTTGGGGTAAAACCCTGCTTGCGCTGAAAGTAACTTCTGGAATGAGAAGTAGTTAACGCTTGCAGCTAAGCAGAAGTTGCCCCCTCAGACCCGGAATCCTGCCAGTCCCGGAGCCATAGGGTAGAAGGATATAAGCAGTGAGAGTGACATTCCTCGGGCATGCTCGGAACCATATAAGACCGTTGTTCACTTCCGGCTCCAAAATAATTTTTCACGTCTCCCTCCAACCCCTGCCCCCTCCATCACAATGCAGACGCCAATCTCACCCGCTGCCAGGAGGACCGAGCCACTGCCCTCTCGCAGTCCCGCCGCCAGGCACATGCCACCTACATCCCGGAATGCAGCGAAGATGGATTGTTCCTGCAGGTAATCCACCGAGTCCTTTCCTTATGGTCTGGTGGTCCTGACCCCTGGTCCGTCTTGGGGAATCCCAAGAATACCGCGCTGTTTTGTTTTGTTTTTAAACCTCCACTGCCACCATCATAAACTGTGTGAACAGAAGGGCTGTTACTGTTCATAACGGGGTTAATATTAATTAGGGGTGGTTTGTTATGGGGTTGGTACCCAAAGGGCCTTTTTGGTGGCTGCCCCATGGTTATAGAGTAGGCTCCCCAGGCAGCTAGATTCAAGCCCAGTAGCACCTAAGAGACCACCAAGATTTTCAGGGTATACATTTTCAAGGGTCAAGGGAGCTTTGACTCGTGAAAACGTATCCCCCCAAATTTAGGTGGTCTCTTGGGTGCTGCCGCTGGACTTTAACCTGGATGTTTTATGGCAAACGAACATGTCTACCCTCTGACACTCCCCAGGGAGGTGTGCCTGGCCCCCTCACTTTCCATCTTCAGGAGGCAGTTGGTTTTATTTAGGATTGCATTTGTGCTGACTTGGCTGGTAGCCACCGAGGCGATAAGCTAGAAGCTGAAGACACGAGCCGGAATCAAGGTCAGTGAGAAAGCAGAAGGTCGGATAGCCGGGAAGTCATTGCAAGAATGCAGGTTTCCAAAGGCAAGGAGCAGCTGCTGCACGCTCAGAAGCAGGTCTGATTTTGCAGAGTTGCTGCTGCGCTGGAGCCGGTGCACCAAGGGGTTTTAAACAGATCCTCCCTCCCTTTGGAGTTGAGTCTGCAGAGGCTTACAACTCCTCTCGTTGACGTTGGAGCTGCGGCCTGGCACTCCTTCTTCGTTCCTGCAAAGTCAGCCTCTGCCGTGTCCTACGTCTGGGACTGTCATGACCCCAGCGGGTTGCCACCTTCTGCTGCAACCACCCTGGACTTAGGTCCCTTGAGAAGGCCCAGGTTACCTTCCCAAGCCCCTTCAAATTGCCCCTTTTGTAGCCGAGAAATGTAAGCGTGATGACCAGGCAGAGAAACAATTAAACAATAAGGGTTTATTATTACAGTACTAGGCAGGGGAAAGACAAGACAAGACAAGGTGCTTTAAAATACATAACAGTGGCCCCTGCCACATGGCAGGGAAAACACAGTGAAAAGCGTGGCTTTTAAAAGCCGCACCAAAGTTGTGACGCTCCCCGGCACGATCAGATGCCGGGGAGGAAGAGTCGAAGGGAAGGGGGAGGCTGCCGAACTGCGCATGCTCAAGCATGCGCAGTTCGGCCGGGGGCCGGGATGTGCCCGCGCGAGGACGTGCCGGCCGATCCCACGGCCGGTTTGAGGCGCTCTACTTCAGAAGAAACACCCAGGTAGGTGGTTCTTTTTGGTGTGGATTTTCGGCCGGGAGGGACGGATCGGAGACGGGCAGGCAACGATTCCCAGATGTTGCCGTGG
>NW_015163152.1:6635-9357 GCF_001447785.1 Gekko japonicus
AGAGGCCTACACAGATCATGACAGGGGCACTAAGGGGAACTAGGCCTTGGGGAGCCTGGCCTCAGGGTGTCTGCGGCTGGGGTCGCTGGCCCCGGCTCAGGAATGGTCTCTCCTTCTGGCTGCACCTCTTGTGCAGCTGCTGGGGACTCTTCCTCCTCGGGTACTGCTAAGGGTTCTTCCTCCGGGCTGTCTCTAAAGGAGTCTGAGTTGTTCTCTGCCTGTTCCTCATCCGAGGAGGAGTCGGCCTCAGCCGGACCCAGACCCACAACAGCATTTGACTAATTCACAGTATTTTATTTATCGGCACTCCTAAGCAGGGCTCTTTTTGTAGAAAAAGCCCAGCAGGAACTCATTAGCATAATAGGCCACACCCAACAGCAGAAACACATTAGCATATTAGGCCACACCCCTGACAGCACAGCTCATTAGCATATTAGGCCGCACCCCATGTTACCAGAAGTGTGGTCATCCAGCCACACCCACCTTTTGCTTGTTATTCTGTTTACCTTGTTTGTTGTCAAAACCCAGGGCTCTTTTTGTAGCAGGGACTCCTTTGCATGTTAGGCCACACACCCCTAATGTAGCCAATCCTAATGAGTTCCTGCTGTTGGGTGTGGCCTATTATGCTAATGAGTTCCTGCTGGGCGTGGCCAACTTGGGAGCCAGCCGGAACTCTGTTCCTGTGCGTTCCTGCCCCAAAATAGCCCTGGGTTTAGCAGTCGTATGGGGGGTACTGTACTGTACTGTAAGAGTTGAAGGTTTTAGGAAATGTTTCCATCTGTATCCTGAGAATGCTGGGAGATGGAGTAATTTCTTAAAAGGCAGGTGCTTTAAAAAAGAAGAGCTGACATCCCTGATTGTACGAAGGGAGGGTGGGTGTATGGTTTGGACTGAACTTTACATGATAGAGAGTTAGAAAATTATGCATGGGATAGAGAAGGGAGAGAAAGAAGTCCTTTTCTCACTTTCTCACAATACAAGAACTCACCAACAGTCCATGAAATTACGGAGCAGGAGGCTTAGAACAGATCAAAGGAAGTCCTTCTTCGCCCAAAGAGTCATTCACACGTGGAATTCACTGCCACAAGAAGTGGCGGCGGCTACAAGCACAGACAGCTTCAAGAGGGGATTGGAGAAACATCTGGAGAAGAGGTCCGCCCGTGGCTATTAGCCACAAAGTACAGATGGAACATTATGTCCGGGGCAGTGAGGCTCTGTATTCTTGGCATTTGGGGGGTGCTGGGGGGGCAACAGTTGGAGGGCTTCTGGAGTTCTGCCCCCACTGGTGGACCTCCTGATGACACCTGGGTTTTGGCCACTGTGTAACACCGAGTGCTGGACTGGATGGGCCATTGGCCTTATCCAACATGGCTTCTCTTATGTTCTTATATCTGGGGCAGGGATGCTCTGTCTTCTTGGTGCTTGGGGGGGGGGAGTGGGAAGGCTTCTGGCGTTCTGGCCCCACTGGTGGACCTCCTGATGGCCCCTGGGTTTTTGGCCACTGTGTGACACAGAGCGTTGGACCGGATGGGCCATTGGCCTGATCCAACATGGCTTCCCTTAACATTCTTAAGTTCTCTTAACTGCCCTCTTTCCTTCCTCTCCTAGGTTCAGTGCCACAAACAGACGGGCTACTGTTGGTGTTCTACTCCGGAAGGGAAGCCTATCAGTGGGACGTCAGTCCTCAATGAAACCCCAAATTGTACAGGTAGAACGCTCTGCCTTGGGTCTCTTTCTGTCTCCCCTGCCCCAAATCCCATTTCCTTTGCTGGAAATAAAGGTTGCCAACACCTTTTTTCTGGCCCCGCTCCTGTGCCTTCGACTATGGCCTGACTCACGGAAGTTATAAAGTGTCGCTCTCTTCTGATTAGGAGATAGGCTTGCCAAGTCCCCCCGGGGGGCGGGGAAACCCCCCACCCCAGAGGCCCATTCCCCGCCGCCGGCAGATTGGTCCCCGGGGGGAACCCTACCCCCAAAGTACGCGACGTGCACGTCACCCGGAAGTGACGCGACCACGCCGGGCATGCTGGGGGCGGGGCCACGGTCATCCGAGGGAAAACTCTATGGTGACGTGGTTGCGGCACTCCAGGAGCGAGCCGGGAGCCCCCCGCTACAGCGACAGGTAGGACTTGGCAACCCTATTAGGAGATGATGAAACGAGGGGGAGGGAATAGGGGGCAGGCTGGCTGTAACTCACCTGGACATTTCCTAAAGGGGCTGCTGCTGCTGCTGCTGTAGGGGTAATGTCGACTAGAGATAACCAATATACGAAATGTGTAATAATAATTCAATAATGCAAAAATATAATTGCTATAACAATATTGGCCAAGGTGTAACCAAGATACAGAAGGAAGAATGATAATGGAAAGAAGAGTAATGTCCCAAGTATTTTACTGTGTCTCACTCCAGTAGGGTTGTAATATCAAAGTCCAATTTGACATGATTGAGGTTTATAAGATTATGCATGGGAAAGAGCAGGTAGAGAAAGAGGTACTTTTCTCCCTTTCTCACAAGACAAGAACTCGTGGGCACTCCATGAAATTGCTGAGCGGTCAGGTTAGAACGGATAAAAGGAAGTACTTCTTCACCCAAAGAGTGATTAACACATGGAATTCACTGCCACAGGAAGTGGTGGCGGCTACAAGCATGGACGGCTTCAAAAGGGAATTAGATAAGCATATGGAGCAGAGGTCCATCAGTGGCTATTAGCCACAAGGTATAG
>NW_015163152.1:9790-12381 GCF_001447785.1 Gekko japonicus
TAGTTCCAGCTCCTGCCAACCTAGCAGTTCGAAAGCAAGAAATTGCAAGTAGATAAATAGGTACCACTTCGGTGGGAAGGTAACAGCGTTCCGTGCGCCTTGGTGTTTAGTCATGCCGGCCACATGACCACGGAAACGTCTTCGGACAGCGCTGGCTCTTCGGCTTTGAAACGGAGATGAGCACCGCAACCCTAGAGTCGGATTCGACTGGCTTTCGAGCAAGGGAACCTTTACCTTTACCTTACCCTAATGAAATCAAAAAAGCAACAAGAAAGACAGACTGTCATCACTTAGAGCAAACAATTAGAACCTAGCAACTAGAGTGAAAATGTTTAGGGAGGAGTACCTGGTTACAATTGCACAGATCCTTGGTAAACTATTGCTGATTGATATAAGATGTAAAATCCATACTTTGATTCATGCTGTAAGGATATGTTTTAAAATCATAAATGAATCTAGATTCTTTTTGTAATAGGACCTGTTCAATGTTTTGTATTTGAAAGGGCTTTTATTGATGGCAGTACAGAATTATAAACTTCATTTCATTCACATTGTGACCTGCCTGCATGTCATGCCCAACCATTGGTGAATTTTCAGCAGCATTATTCACTCTTGGCTGGTGTTCCTGATTGCCCTAGTTGTCATGCCGACATATTTTAACCCACATGGACAAACAGAAAGGTAGATTGCATTCTTTGTGGCGCAGGTTGCAGTAAAATTAAAGTTATACAGAATCCCTGTGTCTTTATCAGTGTAGCTGCTACCTTCTACCATATGCTGACAAGCCTTACAATGTCTGCACTTAAGGAACCCTTTTAGATTAGTTGCAGGTGTGCTGTCCTTAAAGGAGTCAGATATAACTAAAGTATTTCTCAGTTTTTTTCCTCTGTGTAAACCTATATATGGTGGCAACTGACAGCCTGGAATATGTGAAACTATATGCCAGTGTCTAAAGATTGATCTTCTAATTTGATTAGAAATGCTAGAGAATTGGAAGCCACATGCAATTCTTCCTGTAGATTTTTTGCTCCTATATTTCAAGAGCACCTCCCTTGCAACATGCTCTGACCGGGCTCTGGCCTGTTTAATCGTCCTAAAAGGATAGCCTCTCTTTTTGAATTGTTTGTCTAGTAAATCTGCTTCAGCAACAAAATCTTGTGGCATAGATGCATTTCTTTTGGCCCGTATAAATTGTCCACAGGATAAATTATAACGTAATTTATGTGGATGGAAGGATGTGAAATATAATTAGGAATTTCTATCAATTGTCTTGTGATATGGCTTGACCATTAACCTACCCTGATTCACATATATTGTGGTCTCCAAAAAAATTGATAAACTGCTGACTATAATGAATATCAAACTTTATGCTGTCATGTAATGTATTAAGCCACTGATGGAACTGGTTTAAGCATATATTGCCCTGCACTAACAAAAAAATATAATCAATAAGCCTCAAATACTTTTGGATATTAAGAAAAAAAGGGTTTACAGATGCTCAAAAAACAGAATCACGAAACCGCGGGGAAAATCGGGCAAAGCCGCAGGTCAAAATGCGGCCACGCGACTTCGAGTGGGAAATTGACCAATAGAAGCGGGGCAAGGGGAGGCGTGACCACGGCGCAGCTCTTGTGTGCAATCGGTCCGCGTGAAGGACAGGGTATAAATCCTCCTCCTCCTTCTCTGCAAATGGGCAACATGTATTCATTTATTTCTTTATTTTTAAAATGTATTTATTAGATGTTTTTAGTTGCCACTCACCCGAAGGGTCTCAGGGTGACTTACAACACTTTTTGCATCCCGTTGTCCATTCATTCTCCTCGGCCTCTTTCCTTCCTAGGTTCCTACACATTACGGACTTCGTGGCAAGACCCCAACTCCTCTCGGAGAGGTAAGGTCACATCCCGCCCCTCCAGCCTGTTCTGGCCCCCACCCCGGCTGCCCACCCCTCTCCCAGACAAACCCTGACCTGACCACCTGTCAGTACCCGGTGGAGACTATAATCCCAGTCTCTGCAGCATCCCAAATGCAGGTGAGTTGTGCAGGGAAGGTGGGAGGGTGTTCCCGCCTCCACTTTATCCCACAGGGAGGGGGCGGGAGGGGGAGCCAGGACTCCTGGGTTCCTTTTGCCAGCTCTGGCAGGGGGAGGGGGGTTAGGCGGCCAATATCTGGAGGGACTGTACCTGATATCTGGAGGGACTGTACCACAGAAGAGAGCAGGAAGTTGAGTTGCCTCTTAGCTTCTTTTCCCTTGAAATGGCTCCTAGCCACGGTGAGTGAGGGGAATCTCCACATTCAGAGGCACTAATCCTCTGAATCCCAGAGCAAGGAGGCAACATCCGAGGAAGGCCTCGGCCTCTGTGCCCTGTTGTTGGTCCTCCAAAGGAGCTGGTTGGCCACTGTGTGAGACAGGATGCTGGACTAGAGGGACAACTGGTCTGATCCATCAGGGCCCTTCTTAGGTTCTTATGAAGGCCTCGGCCTCTCTGCCCTGTTGTCGGCCCTCCAGGGGAACTGGCTGGCCGCTGTGTGAGACAGGAGGCTGGGCTAGATGGACCCCTGGTCTGATCCAGCATAGATCTTCTGATGTT
>NW_015163152.1:12578-20766 GCF_001447785.1 Gekko japonicus
CTGTGTGAGACAGGATGCTGGACTAGACGGACCCTCACTGGTCTGATCCAGCAGGGCTCCTCTGAGGTGCTCACGTCCTTAAAGTGCTGTGATAACTGCATTCAACAGGTCCAGCTGCCCCCCCCCCCATGGTAGGGGAAGTTTCCAGCTGTTGAATTCCTGGCTGTCCAGCTCACAGCCCCTCTGTCAGGGAAAATAATAGCTGTGGTAACGCCCTGAAGACGCAAAAGTCGTCCTGTAGTTGTGAACGCATCCCCTCTTTGGACAGAGTAGGTGACACGAAAACCTTTGTAATAGTTTCCTTCGAACTCTTTTCCTCCCTGAACGCAGAAGAAGGTTCCAGGCCACGGCCCACCCAGCCAATCCCCCTGCCCCATAAACAGGAAGGTAAGTGTCCTTTCCCCTTCGCCCTACCTGCACGCACCTAGCCTTGTGAGCATCGTGGTCCGCACTCGGGTGTTTTCGGTGTCTGTTCCGATTCCTTTTATTTTCTTTTTTGCCATAAAATATGGAAAGGTTTAATATGCAACTTACCAAAACCTACAGCTATCCCTTCAGTCAATAAAACCATTAATAAAGAAAGCTGATTCATCACATGATTGGCTCGGTCAATGTGTACCTGTCAGGTGTTGTGTTTTAAGGGAGTGGGCTAAGAGAGAATGGCTATGATTTTGAAGGTGCCCTGGCTCAACCCTCGGCCGCACGCACTTCCCCCAAACATAACCTTCATTAAGCCACTCCGCCTTCTTTACCCCCTCTGAAATAATAGTGCTGGCCTACCTCGCAGGACTGCTGTAAGGGCTGTGTCAAGATGATGTGCGGGAAACCTTTTCCCAATTCTCAGAGTGCAAACCTTTTCTTCTTTGATGATCCAGGCCTGTGTTTGCAGCGCGGCCAGACAGGAACAGGCTGTCAGGTTCAGTGGTAGAGCGCCTGCTTGGCATGTAGAAGGTCCCAGGCTCAGAGCGCCTGCTTGGCATGTAGAAGGTCCCAGACTCAGAGCGCCTGCTTGGCATGTAGAAGGTCCCGGGTTCAGAGCACCTGCTTGGCATGCAGAAGGTCCTGGGTTCAGAGCGCCTGCTTGGCATGTAGAAGGTCCTGGGCTCAGAGCACCTGCTTGGCATGTAGAAGGTCCCGGGCTCAGAGCGCCTGCTTGGCATGTAGAAGGTCCCGGACTCAGAGTGCCTGCTTGGCATGTAGAAGGTCCCGGGCTCAGAGCGCCTGCTTGGCATGTAGAAGGTCCCAGACTCAGAGTGCCTGCTTGGCATGTAGAAGGTCCCAGGCTCAGAGCGCCTGCTTGGCATGTAGAAGGTCCCAGACTCAGAGTGCCTGCTTGGCATGTAGAAGGTCCCGGGCTCAGAGCGCCTGCTTGGCATGTAGAAGGTCCCAGGCTCAGAGCGCCTGCTTGGCATGTAGAAGGTCCCCAATGCTCCCTCTAAGCCGTGGAGTCTTGGGAGCAAAGATTCTACTTTGTAAGCTCCTGGCATGAAAGTTGTGAGCAAGCGATTTGGCTCCTGCATAAATGAGTTTGCTCTGGAGCCCTCCTTCCTGAGCTGAGATAACAATGTGTGAGCCGGAGGCTAAAAAACTGTGAGCTAGCTCACACGAACTCAGCTTAGAGGGAACACTGCCTGAAAGACGGAGCTCTTCCGCCGGGCATTTGGTTGAGGTAGCGGACATCCCCCTCTCCCCCCCTCCAGCTTCTTTGGCCCTAACTTTTTCTGTCCAGCTTTCTCGGCCATTTGTCCACCAGTGGCCTGATTCTGACTAGTCGCCTGACAACTTTTATAGTCACACGGTATTTTACGATTTTACATGTACATTTTTATTTTAATACTGTTTTAATTGTATATTTAATATGTTGTACACCGCGCTGAGCCCATTGGGGGGTAAGGTAAAGGTAAAGGTTCCCTTGCTCGAAAGCCAGTCGAGTCCGACTCTAGGGTTGCGGTGCTCATCTCCGTTTCCAAGCCGAAGAGCCAGCACTGTCCGAAGACGTTTCCATGGTCATGTGGCCGGCACGACTAGACGCCGAGGTGCACGGAACACTGTTCCCTTCCCACCAAAGCGGTACCTATTTATCTACTTGCAATTTCTTGCTTTCAAACTGCTAGGTTGGCAGGAGCTGTAACTAGAGACGGGAGCTCACTCCGTCATGCGGCACACTCGGGTCTCGAACTGCTGAACGACCGACCTTCCACAGCCTGCTGTTCAGCGTCTTAACCACTTGAGCCACCACAGCTAATCTAATAAAATAAATCTAATAAAATAAATAAATAAACGTTCTGGACCTGCATGACACAGTTTTACACGTTTAGTTCCGGGGGCATCTATGTGGCTCCGTGGCAGACCACGAGCTTTGCATGCAGAAGGTTGCCGGTTCAGTCTGCAGTTAAAAGATCTCAAGTAGCAGGCATGGGGGGGGGGGATCCTTCTCTGCCTGAGTCCCTGGAGAAGCCAAATGCAGGAGCTCAGCTTATAAAGATCTACAGCTCGTATAAATACTGGAAATATCCCCCCCCCCAAGTGTTGTCCAATTAATCAGGAGGGAAGCATATCTGAAGCCAATTAGAATCTGTTAATGGTACCGATTCATCAACAGCAGCCCTGTGAGATGGGGAGATCTATTAGTCACAGAGCTTTTAGGGAACAGGGAACAACCCACACAAATACAGACTCGTGTGTCTATGTGTGAAAGAGAGAAAGGGCATGCCGGTTAGGAAACGGTTGGCATGGTCCCTCGCTCTCAGGGTGGCCAGCTTGGACTGGAATCTTGCGTTTCTTGGGAGTCTCTTGGCATGCAACGTTTGGCTTGTGGGGAAGAGAGGCAGCTGCCATTCACAAACTCTGTGGGGTCAAAGGGTATCCTGGGAAAAAACAGGCTTCTAAAAAAGAGAGGCGCGGGGGGGGGGGCTCAAGACCCTGCCCGGAAGCTCCACGCTTGGGCCCACAAGAAGCACAGCAAACACTTGTGCTTATTTCGGCGCTTCCACACATGCTGAATGATGCCGTTTCAGCCCACTTCGGCGACCGTTTGCAAGTGGCTGTTGCCGTCTCACGCAGTAGAATCCGGCTGCAAAGTGCATTGGAAGTGGATCGAAGGTGCGCTGTTTAGTGTGTGTGAAAGCACCCTCATTGGTCTTGAGAGGCAGTTGTTTCTGCACATGCTTGTGCGCACTCTTGTTTTATAACCACTTCCCTGCCGGTGGAAAGAGATTCTGGGTCTGAGCCCTGGATTTTTTGAGGACAGCCTTCCACTTGTAGTAAGAGGCTGGGTCCGTGTCTCTGGAGGAGGATTGCCCTCTAGTGGGCAAAGAGGGGGTCTCGCACAGTTTGGGGACGGATGCATTCCAGTCTTGGAGAGTCCGCGGATGGCCGCTGTTGCATTAGTGTGGGGCGCTGGCGCAGGGCAGGTGGTGGCAGCGTCTTTCGGCTGGGTGACGCGAAACGGCTCCCGAGACCCACGCTGGTTCTCCGTTGCCTATTGTCTGTATCTTTGTGTGCCCGTCTGTCTTGTCTTGTCTTTCCACACCCTCCAGAGGGGACCTCCCTGCCTTTCCTAATCCCCGTCATCATCCCAGATTTCAAGCCCAACCGCACGGCGAAACAGATCCAAGGTGAGAGCTTGCAGAACTTGAATAAACATACGGAGCAGAGGTTCCATCAGTGGCTCTTAGCCACAAGGTACAGACAGGAACCAGACAGGGTACAGACAGGGTACGTTCTTTGGTAGCTAGGAGGCACCAGCCGTGAAGGGCCGTGGATGCTAACTCGAGGGAGCATCTCCCAATTCTCAGTCCACCCTAAGGAAGCTTCGAAGGCTACCAGCTCCAGCAAAGGCCCCAGAGAGGAGGCCTGCGTTGATATTCTGAAGGCCTGAACGCAGCAAAAGGCTGCAGGGCTACAACCAGGGCTATTTTGGGGCAGGAACGCACAGGAACGGAGTTCCGGCTGGCTCCCAAGTTGGCCACGCCCAGCAGGAACTCATTAGCATAATAGGCCACACCCAACAGCAGGAACTCATTAGGATTGGCTACAATTAGGGGTGTGTGGCCTAACATGCAAAGGAGTTCCTGCTACAAAAAAAGGCCCTGGGTTTTGACAACAAACAAGGTAAACAGAATAACAAGCAAAAGGTGGGTGTGGCTGGATAACCACACTTCTGGGAACATGGGGGTGCGGCCTAATGGGCTAATGAGCTGTGCTGTCAGGGGTGTGGCCTAATATGCTAATGAGTTTCTGATGTTGGGTGTGGCCTATTATGCTAATAAGTTCCTGCTGGGCTTTTTCTACAAAAAGAGCCCTGGCTACAACCGGGCAGGGGTGGCGGGTGGTGGTTTGGCCTTGTTCGTTCTCACTGGCCGGCAGCTGCACTCCCTGCAGAATACCCGCCGTCGTGCGAGCAGGAGCGGCGCGAAGCCATTGAGGAGGCCCAGCAGCACCAACAGGAGGGCACCTTCATCCCAGAATGTGAGGGCGACGGCACGTACAAGATGGTGCAGTGCCACCAGGCGACGGGGTACTGCTGGTGCGTGCGGGTGGACACCGGCCGACCCGTCCCAGGCACTTCCACGCGGTCAGTATTCCAATCACTTCTTGGTCTCTGCCACGTTCCTCTGGGTTTCTGACATGTTCTTCGACTGCCAGTCTTCTCAAAGCCAGAAAGAGTTTGGCTCTTTTAATAAAAGATGCACTTAGAAATGCCGAAATGGCCTGGGACGCAATGTTCCCTCTAAGCTGTGGAGTCTTGTGAGCAAAGATTCTACTTTCTGAGCTACTGGCATTAAAGTTGTGAGCGAGCTATTTGGCTACTGCATAAATTAGTTTGCTCTGGAGCCCTCCTTCCCGAGCTAAGACAAAAATGTGTAAGCCGGAGGCTAAAAAGCTGTGAGCTAGCTCACACTAACTCAGCTTAGAGGGAACACTGCCTGGGAGTGTTAACAATGCTCCTTGGCGTTCATGCTCACGCAACGGCACTTGGTGGATCAGTACTCTCTGAGAGCTCCCTTCTAGAGGGACTTTGGGAGAGGGAGCAGAACTTCGAAGAATGATGGCAAGTCTCAAACCCTAAATTACATTTTTTTTTTACTGAAGTTTCTCCAAAAGGCAGAAAGGAGAAGTGTGCTTTTTAACAAATAAATTAAACAAAATAAATAAAAATAGGGATGGTTTCAGAAAGTAGCCATGTTGGTCCACAGTAAAACAGGTGCGTAGTGTGTTGGTCTGACGCAGCAGAACACAGTTTGAGTCCAGTGACACCTTTAAGACCAACAAAGTTTAATTCTGGGTAAAAGCTTTTGTGTGCAAGCGCACTTCGTCAGATACATTGAAACAGACTTCACCAACCATTACATATAGATAGAGCAGGGGGGTTAGTTGCCAGGAAGGACTAATTGGAGCCAAGATTTATAAATAGCTGAGTAATAAGTATAGCTAAGACTGGATTAAAGAAGTTGGTAAAACCTATGAATAGCAGCAAATTAGCACACAGATAATAAAAGAGCTAACAAACAGATGCGAGAACTGAGTGACTTAGCCTGTGTAGCGAGATAAGAGCCCGATATCTCTGTTAAGCCCTGGGGGTCCCGTTGTCCTGAGTGCTGTAATAACTTGTAACTCAGCAGTCCCCCATTCCAGTCTGTTTCTGAAATTCAGTTGCAATAAGACAATTTGCAACACTGCATGTCCTGGGAGGCTGAAATACTCTCCTACAGGTTTCTCAGTTTTGTGACTCTTGATGTCACATTTGTGTCCATGTATCCTTTGGCGTAGGGTTTGCCCTGTTTGCCCTATGTAGAGAACCGAAGGGCACTGTGGGCATTTAATGGCATGTGCATATAAAGGTGCCACTGGACTCCAACTTTGTTCAGCAGTCAAACAGACCTCCTATTGGACATGAATCTAAAAAACAGGAACTGTCCCGGCCAAACAGTAGGAGCGTGTGCATTGCAGACTCTCCTTCCCTAACCTGCCAGATTTCTCGGTGGATGGACCCTCCTCCTCCTCCTCACTCTGAAAAAAAAATGCCTGAAGATATCTGCCCCTTCCAGATGGGCTCGATTGTTTCAGCCCTTCAAGGAAATCTCTTTTCTTCCACCGTACAGGAATTTCCCTCCAGACTGCGGAGCCGAAGCAACAGCCAAAAGCGTAGAAATGGGCTCCTTCTTCCGTGATCGGACACTGCCGGGTAGGTTCCAGGGGGCGGGGGGCTCGATTTCCTTTTACTTTGACTGATGAAATCATTATCCGTGTCCTCCCCCCCAGAAGGTGTGTGGCAGATGGATCTTGAAAAGAAAACAAATCAAGCCAGTTTGGTGTCGTGGTTAGGAGCGCAGACTCTAATCTGGGAGCACCGGGTTTGATTCCCCACTCCTCTACATGCAGCCAGCTGGTGTGACCTTGGGTCAGCCACAAGTTCTCTCAGAGCTGTTCTCTCAAGGGCAGCTCTCGGGAGAGCTCTCTCAGCCCCACGTGCATCACAGGGTGTCTGTTGTGGGGAGGGGAAGGGAAAGGGTATTGTAAGCCGCCCTGAGACTCCTTCGGGAAGTGAAGGGCGGGGTATAAATCCAATCCCTTCTTCTCTTCCTCCACATGCAGCTGCTGGTGTGACCTTGGGTCAGTCACAAGTTCTCTCAGAGCTGTTCTCTCAAGGACAGCTCTAGAAAGAGCTCTCTCAGCCCCACGTGCCTCACAGGGTGTCTGTTGTGGGGAGGGGAAGGGAAAGGAGACTGTAAGCCGCCCTGAGACTCCTTCAGGTAGTGAAGGGCGGGATATAAATCCAATCCCTTCTTCTCTTCCTCCACATGCAGCTGCTGGTGTAACCTTGGGTCAGTCACAAGTTCTCTCAGAGCTGAGAGAGCAGCGTTGCACAGAGAGAGGAAAGAAGGGAGACCAGTCCTTCCTCTGCTGTGTGGCTCTGCCGATCCAAACCACCATCAAAGACACCGCCAAATCCCTGTAAGCCCTGGGGAGGGGATAATCGGGACGCCTGAATACATATCATAGAATCACACCGAGTGGGAAGGGGCCCTACAGGCCATCAAGTCCGGCCCCCTGCTCAGGGCAGGATTGGCCTAGAGCAGTGGTGGCGAACCTATGGCACGGGGGCCAGAGGTGGCACTCAGAGCCCTCTCTGTGGGCACGCGTGCCATCGCCCCAGCCAGGCCCAGACCATCATTAAAGTGTCGAATTCTCTGCCAAATAATTTTAAGGAAACGAAAGCATTTGGCATTGCTTTGCTTACTTTGTTTGGATCATCTTAAGTTAATGTATGAGTTGTTTTTTCTAAAGTAAAACCTCATTCAGGTTAAATTGCCGTGTTGGCACTTTGCTTTTTTTTTTTTTTTAAGCAGTTTATTTAGGTTTTATGATACAACATAAGATGTACATCTTTTACATTTATAGCTTATACATCCTGACGAGTCTATTACAAAGATTTGTCTTTTACCCATTTATAGAAATCTGCCCATCTTTCTTCAAAAACCGTATCATCTTTCCTTTGCAAAATTACAGTTAGTTTATCCATTTCTGCAACCTCCATAAGTTTTCCTATTAACTCCTTGCTTTTAGGAATCTTTTCTTGTTTCCAGGTCTTAGCAATCAGGATTCTAGCCGCTGTGAGCATATACGTTATCATGTATACATTTTTCCCTTTATGTTCATTTGGGATTATATTTAACAAGTATGTCTCCGGGCATAATTTTAAGTCAATGTGCAGCACTTCGCCGATTAACTTTTTTACACTTTTCCAAAAACTGAATATCTTTTCGCAGTTCCACCACATGTGGATAAATGTCCCTACGTTAGTTTTGCATCTCCAACAATTTTTATTCGTTGTTTTGTATGCTTTTGCTAACTTTTCTGGGGTCCAGTACCATCTATGGAACATCTTGAAAATGTTTTCCTTAAACGTTACTGCCCTCATTAATTTCATCGACTTCCAAATCTTTTGCCATTCTTCTGTTTGAAGAGTCATTCCCAGATCTTTCATCCAAAGGCTCATGGTGTTTTTTATATTATCTTCATGTTGGAAGTCATTCAAGAGGAAATTGTAGATTTTTTGAATAAGTTTATCGTTGGACGATAGCCATATTTTATCCAAATCTGTTTTGTTGCTTGCAAATTCACTGTTTTTATCCTTATTATACCTATCCTGTACTTGGGCCTTCTCCCACCATGTAAGGTGGAT
>NW_015163152.1:21345-22099 GCF_001447785.1 Gekko japonicus
TGTATTCTTCAGCTCTAATTTTCAAGCCTTTGATTGATTGATTTTGTCTTATGTTATCATTTAGGGACTCTAATATAAAAATGAATAATAGCGGCGATAGTGGGCACCCTTGCCTAGTGCCTTTCTGGATCTCTATTTTATTTGTTAATTCAGCATTTACCACTATATTTGCGTTTTGTTTACTGTAGATTGCTGTTATCATATTCATAAAGTCCTCTCCGCACTCCCAGGCCTTCAGTTTTAATTTTAGAAAGTCCCATGAGACGTTATCAAATGCTTTTTCAGCATCTAAAAAAATCAACGCCGTGTTGGCACTTTGCGATCAATAAGTGGGTTTTGGGTCGTAGTTTGGGCACTCGGTCTCTAAACGGTCCGCCATCCCGGGCCTAGAGCATCCCTGACAAGGGTTCGTCCGGCCGTTGCTTGAAAACGGCCAGGGAGGGGGAGGCCCACCGCCTCCCTAGGCAGCCGATTCCCCTGTGGCACAACTCTGACTGTAAAGAAGTTTCTCCTAAGATCCAGCCAGTACCTCCCCGCCCTTAGTTTAAACCCATTCTCGCAAGTCCTCTCCTCTGCTGCCAGCTGTCAGGAACAGCTCCCTGCCCTCCTCTAAGGGACAGCCCTTCAGATATTTAAAGAGAGCCATCCTGTCCCGTCCCCCCAACCTCTTTCTTCTCCAGACTGAACGTTCCCAAGTCCCCCCTCAGCCTTTTCTCTTAGGGCTTCTTTGTCTCCGCTCCCCCCCCCCCATCCT
>NW_015163152.1:22565-41558 GCF_001447785.1 Gekko japonicus
ATAAATAAACAAAAAAATAAAATAAAATAATAACAATAATTTAAAAAAAACACCAAGGCGCACGGAACGCTGTTACCTTCCCACCGAAGTGGTACCTATTGATCTACTTGCAATTTCTTGCTTTCGAACTGCTAGGTTGGCAGGAGCTGGAACTAGAGACGGGAGCTCACTCCGTCATGCGGCGCACTCAGGTCTCGAACTGCTGAACTACTGACCTTCCACAGCCTGCAGTTCAGCGTCTTAACCACTTGAGCCACCGCAGCTCCTAGTGCAGTGTACAGTGGGACTATTACATCTTGAGATCTGGATGTTATATCTGTGATTCTGTGCTGGGCAGTGTTCCCTCTAAGCTGAGTTAGTGTGAGCCAGCTCTCAGTTTTTTAGCCTCCAGCTCGCACATTTTTTGTCCTGGCTCAGGAAAGATGGCTCCAGAGCAAACTCATTTGTACAGTAGGCAAATCACTCGCTCAAAACTTTAATGCCAGTGGCTCACAGAGTAGAATTTTTGCTCACAAAATTCCACAGCTTAGAAGGAGCGTTGGTGCGGGCTGGGAACGTTGGACTCGGCCTGTCTGGCTTCATGAGATCTCCAGGGACCCTCTTGTTCCTTCTCTCCGGCCCAGGTTGTCCCGGCACCAAGAAGGCCGAATTCATCTCCAACCTGATCAAAGCCTTAGCTTCGGACATGCTGCAGTCGAGGATGATGCCCGCCCCGTACCGAAGGCATGTACCGCCGGGCTGGAAACTCCCCTCTCACTGGCTCAAACGCCTTGACATTTGAGCTAGGGAATCACAGTCGTAGAGGTCTCTCTCTCTCTCTCTCTCTCTCTCTCTCTCTCTCTCTCTCTCTCTCTATCAAACGCCTTGACTTTTGAGCTAAGGAATCACAGTCATAGAGGACTCTGTGTGTCTGTGTGTGTGTGAAGCGCCGTCAAGTCATGGCCAACTTCTGGCAACCCCATTGGGTTTTCAAGGCAAGAGACGTTCGGAGGGGGCTTGCCATCGCCTGCCTCTGCGTAGCAACCCTGGACTTCCTTGGAGGTCTCCCATCTAAGTACTAACCAGGCCTTCCCCTGTAGTTACTCCCCCACTTAGCAACTGGGAGTCAGAGATCCACTGCCTCTGGAAATGGAGGTTCTGTTTAGCCACTGTGGTTCATGATCGCTGATGGACCCTGTCCTCCGTAAGTGGTGTGATCCCTTGTTAAATCTATCAGTGCCCGCTAGTGTATCACTTCAGACTGTGAGGGAGGAGGAAATCACACATTTAAAGGCTTTCCCCCATCTTTTTTGCAATTAAAAAAAATAGCACATCGGGGAGAAAAGTCCTGTTCTAGACTTTTGCTGTTCTAGTTTCCTGTTTCCAGGGAATTATGCATCCAGGGGAACTTAAAAAACAATGCGGTTCCCTCGCCTGCAGCAGCAAAGCCCATCTGCCCACCTCTGCACTCTGCTGTGTGCCAGTTTGGTGTAGCAGCGGTTATCCCCACTCCTCCACATGCCGCTGCTGGTGTGACCTTGGGTCAGTCACAAGTTCTCTCGGAGCTGTTCCCTCAAGAGCAGTCCTCGAAAGAGCTCTCTCAGCCCCGCCTACCTCCCAGGGTGTCTGTTGTGGGGAGCGGGAGAGAAAGGAGATTGTAAGCCACTCCGAGACTCCTTCAGGTAGTGAAGTGCGGGGTATAATTCCAGTCTCCTCATCCAGGGCTGTTTTTGGGCAGGAACGCACAGGAACGGAGTTCCGGCTGGCTTCAGAGTTGGCCACGCCCACTACAGCTGAAACCTCTGCGTGCGTGGCTACAGAGGGAAGGCCTGGAGAGCGACCCCCCCCCCCGGCAACTCCGAGGCGGGCGGACCAGGGGGGCCTTGGAAGGATTGAGGAGGGTTTTAAATGCCTCCCCGTGCCTTCCCCAGCCTGTCCAAGGGCCGGCTTGCCCGGGCGCCCCACAGCCGCGGGACGCCCTGGCAAGCCAAGGGAAGCTTCCCTTCAAGGGGAGCTTGCCCAAGCAAGCCAAGGGAAGGCATGGGGTGTGGCCTAATATGCTAATGAGCTTCTGCTGTTGGGTGTGGCCTGTTATGCTAATGAGTCCCTGCTGGGCTTTTTCTACAAAAAAGCCCTGTTCTCTTCTCTTCTTACCACCTCGTTCTGCTGCAGGTGTAAGCCCCTGTCCCTCATTACATCTTGTGGCAGTGAGTTCCACAAGCGAACTCACCATACTGGCACTCAGCAGCCCTGGGATTTTTGCCTGCCTCTCAGCAGGAGGGTCTGGCCCTGTGGCAGGTGGTATCCATGTTAGGCACCCCGTTCGAACAGCTGCTTCTCGCCGGCAGGTTTCCGGACCGTTTGACGGGGCGCAGCCTGGAGGAGCGGGTGGTCCGCTGGCAGTTCGTGCGCCTGGACAAGGACTTCAGCAACAGCATCAGCGAGCGCGAGCTCCGCCCCCTCAAGCTGTACATGAAGAAGCACACCCGGCCCAAGCGCTGCGTCCGCAAGTTCCTGGACTACTGTGACTTGGACGACGACCGGCTCATCTCCCTGAACGAACTCAGAGGGTGCTTAGGGCTCAGTTAACGCCAGGGTGGGTATTCTTCAGCGTCTGTGGCGGGGGTGGGGGGAATCGAGTTTCTAATCCTCTTGCGCAAGCTTCGCTCACACACACTAAATAATCCACTTTCAATCCACTTTCTATGCGGGCTAGATTTTGCCATTTCACACAGGGCACTTCTCCATTGGCTTTTCCCTTCGTTGTTTCAGCAAACCCACCTTGGAACAGAGATTCCCCCCTGCATCGCATGTCGCTTTCGTTTTCTTTGATCATTGGGTTTTATGGTCCCCTCTACACTGCATGCCGCTTTCACTGGGTGCTTTCACACATGCTAAATCAGGGGTGTCAAACATGCGGCCGGGGGGCCGGATTAGGCTCCCGGAGGGCTTCCATCAGGCCCGCAGTGGAACTGGCTGTCTTCTGCTTCTTCCAGTTCTGCTGCTGCTGCATCATTGTAGGTTTGCGGCTTACAGATACACACCTGAACAGCAGACTCAAGGTTGCAACAGCACAGACATTTTGATGCAATACTTCAGAGCAAGAGGTGTCAGTTCTCAGACACAAATGAACAAAATATCGCAAGACTGCTAATGTTTTAAGCGTGTTTTTATTTTAATTTTTAAAAACCCTTTGCGTTCGTGTCCTTTATACAGTTTATATGTCCGCTACCTGGCATTACATTTTATGACACACACGGCCGGGCCCGACAAGGTCTCATTTATGTCAGATCCGGCCCTTGTAACAAATGAGTCCGACACCCCTGTGCTAAATAATGCCATTTCAATCCACTTCGGCGACTGTTTGCAAGTGGATCTTGCCAGGGGTCGTTTCGTAGAAAAAGAGCTAGGGGAACTCATTAGCATAACTCATTAGCATTATGCCGCACCCCCTGACATCACCGGAAGTGTGTCATAAGGCCACACCCCCTGACATCACCGGAAGTGTGTCATAAGGCCACACACCCCGCCCCCAACGGTCCCGGCCGCCGCCGGCCTTGCAGCTCCACTGCCGAGCCCCATGAGGGGCCCGGCGGTGGACCTGCAAGGCCGGCAGGAGTGCAAGGAAGCCCCGCAAAGGCCCTCCCTGGCCCCAGGCAGGCAGGGGTGGGGAGAGGCAGGGAGGAAGCAACTTACCCTCCCTCTTCTCCTGCCTCCTCCTGGCTGAATGAAGGCCGGAAGCAGGGGGCAGGGCTTCGTCATGTGCCCCACCCCCCGTACCTCACCCGGGGGAACTGCGATCCCCCGCGATCCCCCTCAAAATGACCTCTGGATTTTGCCATTTCACACTGTAAAAACCAGTTGCAAAGTGCATTGAAAGTGGATCGAGAGTGCATTATTTAATGTGTGTGAAAGGGCCCACTTTCTTCGACCGTCAGGTCTTATGGGCCCTTCTGCATAGATTTATGGCCGTTCAGGGCTGACGTCTCAGTCAGTACAGCGTTGCCCCCAGGGTGTTTGAATGTAGTTTTGAGCTGCACCTTTAGTAAAACAGTGAAGGGGAATGCCAATGTGGAATTGCTCACAGTAAAACCCAGCTGGAAAGTGCACTGGAAGTGGATTGTTTAGTGTGTCCGCCTGCAGCCAATGGGAGTTTTCTGTGGGCCGCTGCCTTGGAGGGCAGAACGATGGCTAGCAACGAGCCACGCTTCGGCAAGCAGCGGAATAGGTGCTGATGGTCTAATCCCGTAGGGCAGGTGTCCCCAACAGGGTGCTCTGGGGCACCATGGCGCCCACCAGCCTCTTTCCTGGTGCTCGCCAAGTGTTTTTACAAAGCGGGCAGTGTTCCCTCTAAGCTGAGTGAGTGTGAGCTAGCTCACAGTTTTTTAGCCTCCGGCTCACACATTTTTGTCCTAGCTCAGGCAGGATGGGACTCCAGAGCAGACTAATTTATGCAGTAGTCAAATTGCCCGCTCACAACTTTAATGCCAGTAGCTCACAAAGAAGAATTTTTGCTCACAAGACTCCACAGCTTAGAGAGAACATTGAAAGCGGGTGGGGCTTTTGCCCAGCAAGTCTTCTGATTGGCCATTGGGGATCTGATTGACTGTGGAGATTTTTAAAAGCACATTTTTTGGGCAGCAGCTGCCACCGCAGCACCGCCTGACTGAAGATAAGCCTTGGGCAAGCCAGGAAATATTTTTAAACCGCATGTCCGTTTTAAAAGGCATCCTGTCAAGCTAAGCGTCCGTCTGAGACGCGGAAGAGCTTCTTCTAAGAGCTGCCCGTGGCCTCACTCCCTGAGCACTGGGGGTTGGCGCCAGTGTTCCCTCTAAGCTGAGTTAGTGTGAGCTAGCTCGCAGTTTTTTAGCCCCCCGGCTCACACATTTCTGTCTTAGGAAGGAGGGCTCCAGAGCAAACTAATTCATGCAGTAGCCAAATTGCTCACTCACAACTTTAATGCCAGTAGCTCACAAAGTAGAATTTTTGCTCACTAGATTCAACAGCTTAGAGGGAGCATTGGCTGGCGCTGCCTCCCTGCGGCAGACCTTTTTGGTTTGCGCTCACCCCCACCCAAGGTCAGAACCGACGCTCCCTCTAAGCCGTGGAGTCTCGTGAGCAAAAATTCTACTTTGTGAGCTATGGGCATTAAAGTTGTGAGTGAGCAATTTGGCTACTGCGTAAATTAGTCTGCTCTGGAGCCCTCCTTCCTAAGACAGAAATGTGTGAGCCGGAGGCTAAAAAAACAGTGAGCTGGCTCACACAAACTCAGCTTAGAGGGAACACTGGTCAGAACTCCAAAGGATGCCTGCAGGCTCACAAAGGCCGGGGACCCCTGCCATGCAGGGAGGACACCGCTATGGAACGTGCCATTGTACTTAAAAAAATACACCTTTCAAGTAGAAAAGTAGCCCATTAAGTGGGAAGATTCTAAGGTCCCGCCCCCATTCCTTGCCAAGCTGGTGTTCTATTTGCAGGCAGTTCCAAGCACGGCAGAACTTTCGAAATATGATTCCCCCTCCCGTTTTCGGTCCGAAGCAGCGTGATCCCTGTCACCACCAATGTTCCCTCTAAGCCGTGAAGTCTTGTGAGCAAAAAATCCTACTTTGTGAGCTACTGGCATTAAAGTGGTGAGCGAGCAATTTGGCTACTGCGTAAATTAGTTTGCTCTGGAGCCCTCCTTCCTGGGCGAAGACAGAAATGCGTGAGCTAGAGTCTAAAAGACTGTGAGCTAGCTCACTCTAACTCAGCTTAGAGGGAACACTTGTCACCACTTCAGTCTGCTGCATGCATAGACCTGACCAGTACCTTCCCCTGCATGCCTGGATATTGGGGAGGGGGTGTGCTATGTCACTGTAAGGGTGTAGAAGTGTTATCTCCTTGAATAGATGCAAGTTGACCTTTTTTGGCCATAAGAACATAAGAAAAGCCAATGTTGGATCAGGCCACTGGCCCATCCAGTCCAACACTCTGTCACACAGTGGCCAAAAATACCAGGTGCCATCAGGAGGTCCAGCAGTGGGGCCAGAACACTGGAAGCCCTCCCACTGTCCCCCCCCCCCCGAAGCACCAAGAAGACAGAGCATCACTTGCTCCAGACTGAGTCCCTATCTATACCTTGTGGCTAATAGCCACCAATGGACCTCTGCTCCGTATGCTTATCTAATCCCCTCTTGAAGCCATCCATTCTTGTAGCTGCCACCACATCCTGTGGCAGTGAATTCCATGTGTTCATCACTCTTTTGGTGAAGAAGGACTTCCTTTTATCTGTTCTCACCCGACTGCTCAGCAATTTCATAGAGTGCGCACAAGTTCTTGTATTATGAGAAAAGGACTTCTTTCTCAACCTGCTCTGTCCCATGCGTAATCTTATAAACCTCGATCATGTCACCCCTCAGCCTTCGTTTCTCCAAGGTAAAGAGCCCCAAGCGTTTTAACCTTTCTTCACAGGGAAAGCGTTCCAACCCTTTTATCATTCTAGTTTTCTGCACTTTTTCCAATGCTATAATATCCTTTCTGAGGTGTGGTGACCAGAACTGTGCACAGTACTCCAGAGGAGCTCGCACCATCGATTTATACAGGGGCATGATGATACTGGCTGATTTGTTTTCAATTCCCTTCCTACTAATCCCCAGCAGGGGTCTTTTCGCCCCGGAGCCCTCTGGAGCGCCGCTCCGGCAGCCCGCGTGGCATACTGTATGCTAATGAGCTCCTGCAGCTTTTTTTCTACAAAAAGACCCCTGATTCCCCAGCATAGCGTTGGCCTTTTTTACTGCAGTTGCACATTGTCTAGACATTTTCATTGAGTTATCTACGACTCCAAGATATCTCTCTCTGTGCCAGTTCGGACCCCATCAACGTGTATTTATAGTTACGGTTTTTGGCTCCAGTGTGCATCACTTTGTACTTGGCCACGTTGAACCCCATTTGCCATGTTGACACCCACTCGCCCATCCTTGACAGATCCCTTTGGAGTGCCTCACAATCCTCCCTGGTTCTCACCACTCTGAACAACTTCATGTCATCTGCAAATTTAGCCACTTCACTGCTTACTCCCAACTCCAAGTCATATACTTCTTGGGAGATTTATTTTTGGCTGAGCAAACTCTGCTATGCTAACCAGATATCCCAGTACTTCGCCCCAGTCTCCACACTGAATCTCTAGCCTGTGCAGGCCCAACTGTGCCCGGCTGTACCCCTCAACTGCAGGACCAAGCGTCCCAGCTCTGGCTTCCTGTCTTGGGAGTACATTGTCTTCTGTTGCCCCTCTCCCCTGCCTTTGAGAGCCAGTTTGGTGTAGTGGTTAAGTGCACGGACTCCAATCTGGGAGAACTGGGTTTGATTCCCCACTCCTCCGTTCGCAGCTGCTGGATGACCTCAGGCAAGCCATAGTTCTGTCAGAGCTGTTCTCACAAGGAAAGTTCTGGAAAGAGCTCTCTCAGCCCCACCTACCTCACAGGGTGTCTGTTGTGGGGAGGGGAAGGGAAAGCCGCTCTGAGACTCTGAGTGAAGGGCGGGGTATAAATCCAGACTCCTCCTCCTCTTCCTCTTCGGTCACTTGCCGTCTTGCTGGCTGCTGGGAAATGCCCTGGGAAAGGGCCTGACACATACCTGGAACCAAGTGTCCCGTGAATCGCGGTCCCCGCTTCCTTTGGCTTGTAACTAACTCTAGTGCTCACGTCTCTCTGGCTCAGCTTCTGCCCCAGACAAAAGGGGTTTCTGTGCTTTAACTTGAGGTGGATTAAAAGTGTATTACCTTCGTGGGACACAGCTTGCCTACAAAGAGGCTGAATCAACATCTCTCTTCTTGGGGAAATTAGCGTAGGGCGGGGGGTAACTCGAAACCCTCTTTTCTTTCCACCAAAATTGATTTCGGTTTTGGGAGTTACGTGGGGAGGAAACTCAAAACTACCTTTCCCCCCGAGTAAAGACTAATTTTTTTTTGTTGCACAAGGTAATCGTTCGAGATGGGTTTTTAATTTTCTGTTGGGTTTAATTCTGTTTTGGCTTTCCTGTGTTCTTTTGCACCCTCTCCCCCTTTCAATTTAATCATTCGCACAATAGCTGAAATTACTGGTGACCAATGCAATAACAAAACCTTCCATTCCCATGGAGGGAGGGCAACGTACCTTCCCAGGGTGGGGGAATGAAATTGTGGGGAGTGAGAGGGATGGGGGTGGGGGGGTTGTGTGACCACTAATTCCTCAGATGTCCAGCTTACTTTTTCAAAAGAGAAAACCTTGGTTAGCTCTTTCATTGACGGAGAGTAAGGCAGAACAGGGCACTTTCAGGGGTTCCAGGTCCCCCCTCTGACAGGGGATGGGGGGTTACAGTTGCCGGATCTGGGTTGGGAAACCGCTGGAGATTTGCGGAAGAAGCCTGGGGTGGACAGGGACCTCACTGGGGTACAAGCCAAGGCCATAGAGTCCACCCTCCAAAGCATCCATTTTCTCCATGGGAAACTGCGCCGCACGCACGTCACCCGGAAGTGATGGGAGGACGCCAGGCACGCTGGGGGCGGGGCCACGGCCATACAAGGGAAAATCATCGCGTTTTCCCTTGAATGGCTGTGGCCATATGCTAATGAGTTATGCTAATGAGTCCCCCTAGCTCTTTTTCTACGAAACGACCCCTGGCGGGTTCCCAGAAAGGGTTCAGTGGGCGCCCTGTTGGGGACCCTTGCCCTAGCCTGTTGGTCACCGACAGTGAGCTGGATCCTGCCTCTATCCTACCACTCCATTGAGTTATGTTTATTTATTTATTAAAATATTTATATGCCACCTTTTCCTTTTGGCTCAAGTCTGGAGGCTTCCTCCAATCTATGAAGTTCTTCAGTTGGAGGAAGACCCATAGATGTTGGAGGCAGGTTCCTTGGGCTACTTGGAGCAATTCCGCAGGGCCGTGAAAACGGAGCTTTTTCACTGGGCGTTTCAGTAGGAAAGACCCTATATCGGCTGTGCTGCACTTGCACTTTATTATACGACACCCCCACATTTAAATGGGTTTAACTGTATTTATTTAATCGGAAATGAGCTGAGCTATTTTATTGAGTTGTATTTTATGTATGTATTTATGCTGGTTTTATAAGCCGCTTCGGCAGGAGGGCAGGATAGAAATCTAACGAATAAATAAATAAATAAAATAGTTGGCTCCATTAACATCCATTTGCGGCCAGAAAGACAAAACCACAACCACTGGTAAAGTTTCTCTCTCTGGTTCACCTACATGTGATTTTCATTCGCCGCAGGTGAGTGGACAGTTAGAAGCTGGGCCTAATTATTATATCTCTTTTTGTTTCTTTCTTCAGGCTTCCCAAGCCAGATGAAAACGAAGAAATGGCGCTTTCCCTCCTCCGAAACCCCAGGGGGCGCTCTCTCTTTCTCTGAGCACTGCATTCTCACTTTTGATTGCAGACTCTTTGCACTTTAAAGAGACAGACTGGACTTTTCTGCCAAGACGGTTGACGATGGGTGGAATTTGGCCATCGGTGCAGGGGCAGGTGGCACGTGGGCAGTTGCCGGTTGACCTTCGACTTTTCCTCTTTTTTCGCTCAAAAAAACACAACAACAACGTAGATCAGAAAGGCCTGAATCCATGAGCTACCTTTACAGATATTTTTTAAAAAATAATATTTTAATCTTCGCTTTATTTTTACTGTGTAATTTTTAAGGGGGGGACGCAAAATAATGAATGTAAAGGGACTTTCTTGTTAGAGGGTTTGTAAAAAAGTGGTATTAATCTCCCTGCGCAAAAACAAGTTGGATTATAAAATGATTTGTAGTCTGTATTTTAAAATTAATAAATTATATACTAAGGTAGGTCTCTCTGTCTCTCTCTTTAAGAGGAAGTTTACTTTCTTTGATGGCACCAGAGCCAGTTCGGTGTCGTGGTTAGGAGCACAGACTGTAATCCCGGGAGAACCAGGTTTGATTCCCCCACTCCTCCACATGCAGCTGCTGGTGTGACCTTGGGTCAGTCACAAGCTCTGTCAGAACTGTTCTCTCAGGAGCAGTTCTCTCACTCAGCCTCACCTACCTCACAAGGTATCTGTTGTGGGGAGGGGAAGGGAAAGGAGATTGTAAGGCGCTCTGAGACTGCGAGTGAAGGGCGGGGTATAAAATCCAATCTCCTCCTCCTCTTCATCTTCTCCTCCTTCTCCAGAACCTGTTTTTTATCTTCTGGGATATGTAGAGTGATTTCAGAGTGTCTCTGAGCACGTGCAGAGTACCAAGGCCTTGCGATTAGATAACCAGAACTAGCCAATTGTACATGGAATTTTGATGAGTTCAACTTTCACGGAAGGGCTTAACCTTTGATGCCTTTCACGTTAGGACTTTTTTGTTTTGTAGAACTGTTCCAATGTAAAGGATCTAGTCCAGGGGTGTCGAACTCATTTGTTATGAGTGCCGGATCTGACATAAACGAGACCTTGTTGGGCCGGGACATGTGTGTCATAAAATGTAATACCAGGTAGAGGAGATATAAACTTTATAAAGGACACAAACACAAAGGTTTTTTTTTAACTTAAAAAACACTTAAAACATTAGCACTCTTGCAATATTTTGTTTATTTGACAATGTTTCATAACTGACACCTCTTGCTCTGAATTATTGCATCAAAATGTCTGTGCTGTTGCAATCTTGAGTATGCTGTTCAGGTGTGTATCTGTAAGCTGCAAACCTACGATGACATAGCAGCAGCAGAACTGGAAGATAGAAGAAGAAGAAGAGATTGGATTTATACCCCGCCCTTCACTCGGAGTCTCAGAGCAGCTTACAATCTCCTTTCCTTTCCCCTCTCCACAACAGACACCCTGTGACAGTAGGTGGAGCTGAGAGAGCTCTCTTGAGGACTGAGAAGAAGAGAAGATTTATACCCCGCCCTTCACTACCCAAAGGAGTCTCAGAGCGGCTTACAAACTCCTTCCCCTTCCCACAACAGACACCCTGTGAGGTAGGTGGGGCTGAGAGAGCTCTTGACAGAAACTGCTCTTTTTCAAGGACAGCTCTTATCAGAGCTATGGCTTGCCCAAGGCCATCCAGCCAGGTGCAAGTGGAGGAGTGGGGAATCAAACCCAGTTCTCCCAGATTAGAGTCCGCGCACTTAACCACGACACTCAAACGGGGAGGCTGGAAACTCCAGGAAGGAGATACGTGGGTGGTACAATCTATCAGTGAGCTTGGAGATCCTGGCTGTAACTGTACCCAGCAAGGGGGGAGACGGGGGGGGGGAGGGAGAGGAAGGATGCGGTTGCTGGGCTGAATCATGCCACCACAAGCGACTGGCTGGCACCACGGAGTCCTTTGCAACAGGAAAAGAGCAAATCTGCTCTGGGTGGCCCAGACCATCGCATTAGGAGGAAGAAGAATCTCGGCTGCCCCAGCTTGGAGGAAACGGAGATCACAGAAGCACAGGGAAAGGGGAGGTTGGCGGAAGAGAAGGGGAGGAATTCCGTTACAGGAATTATAAAAATCATCTACAGAGTGGCCACTCACGTCTAGTTCTCTTCCAATTAGTGTACGAAGTCTGCAGGCTTGTAACTGATTCAGTTAACGAGCTTCATCTGTTTTGATAATAGCGCAGTAGCCGATTTCTCCAAGGTCCAGTTCATTCATGCCGTCGTATTCCCCATGACTATGTATGGGGGCGAAGGTTGGACGGTGGAGAAAGCGGACAGGAAGAAAGCGGATTCCTTTGGAACCGTTTCGACGAAAAGTGGTGTTGGAAGAGAATTTCACCCGTACTGAGGACCACCGAAAAGGCAAATCAGAGAACCGGTTTGGTGCTGTGGTTGCGGAGGACTCGAATCTGGAGAACTGGGTTTGATTGCCCGCTCCTCCACATGCAGCCAGCTGGGTGACCTTGGGTCAGTAACAAGTTCTCCCAGAGCTGTCCCCTTGAGCAGTTCTCTCAGAGCACTCTCAGCCCCACCTGCCTCACAGGGTATCTGTTGTGGGGAAGGGAAGGGAGATTGTAAGCCACTCTGAGACGCCGAGTGAAAGGCGCGGTATAAATCCCAACTACTACTACTATTCTTCTTCTTCCTCTTCTTCTTCTGTAGGTTCTAGATCAAATCAAGCCTGAGTTCTCCCTAGAAGCTAAAATGACCAAACTGAGACTATCGTACTTGGGCCCCATCATGAGAAGACAAGAGTCACTGGAAAAGACAACAATGCTAGGAAAAGTTGAAGGTGGCAGGAAGAACAGGAGATGGATGGACTCCATCAAGGAAGCCACAACCACCAGTTATACCCAGAATTAAAGGTGCCACTGGACTCCAACTTTTTAAAATATAAATTTCCTATTTATGTAGATCTGTTTGTGGAAAGGGTGTTTACCCTTTTAGGGACGTTGAGAGACTAGCGCCCCGGCTGCCTCACCTTCCTCTGCGAAACACGCCTGTTTATTCCCTCGTTCCAGACACTTTGTCACTGGAGCTGATGCTGGGTCGCCATCAGTCGGAAGCGGCTTGACGGCACCTAACAAGCACACACATTTTTTCAACTCCCCGTCGTGACTGTCTCAGCCATTAAAAAGTTGGCGAATATTCCGTGACACCCAAACTGCTCACATAGGTGTAGTGAGGACGTTGGGGGGGGGGGTGGAGAGGGTTAGGGCTTGCACATTATAGTCAGATGTTGGTCTTTTAGACTGTATACAAAATCCAGCTGATTCTAGAGGGCCTTTTGCAGTCAAAAATGCTTGATGACCTTCATTCTGTATGTTCATGGAGGCAATATGGGGGAGGGAGAGAAAGTTTGATTTGCTCATGGCTCCCTGGTAGGTTGCCAGCAGAAGAAATTATTTTTGCCTTTTTAAGGAACAAACGCCAGGGATGGGGGGAAGGTGGCAATGTTGCTACCGAGGGTGAACAGGGTATCGACCAGGTCTTTTGTGTCCAAACTGAACACACTCTGGTAGAAACAGGCGGTTCCCATTTAGCAGGCTGCAAACTCTAAGCCCGCCAAAGAGGCTAGCGTTACCAGCTCCAGGTTGGGAAATACCTGGGGGTGGAGCCTAAGGAGGGCGGGATTTGGGGAAGGCAAGGACTTTAGTGGGGTACAATGGCATAGAAGAGGGGTGTCAAACTCATTTGTTACGAGGGCCGGATCGGACATAAAAGAGACCTTGTCGGGCCGGGCCATGCATGTCATAAAAGGTAATGCCAGGTAGCGGAGATATAAACTTTATAAAGGACACAGACACAAAGGGGTGTTTTTTTAACTTAAAATAAGAACATGCTTAAAACATTAGCACTCTTGCAATATTGTGTTTATTTAACAGTGTTTGATAACTGACACTTCTTGCTCTGAACTATTGCAATCAAAATGTCTGTGCTGTTGCAGTCTTGAGTATGCTGTTCAGGTGTGTATCTGTAAGCCACAAATCTACGATGACGCAGCAACAGCGGAAGAAGAAGCAGAAGACAGCCAGTTCCTCTGGGGGCCTGCTAGAAGCCCTTCGGGGGACTGATCCGGCCCCCCAGCCGCATGTTTGACACCCCGGCATAGAATCCACCTTCCAAAGTGGCCCCTTTCTTCAGGTGACTTGTCGCCTGGATATCAATTGCGATCCCAGGAGATCTCCAGCTGGCGACCCTAAAAGAGGTGTGTATAAGATTCCCCACGTTTCATTCTGCTGACGCTTTTCATAAGGACGGGGATAACAGAAATTCTACTGGGGACCATTGTCCCCTCTAAACTGAGTTAGCGTGAGCTAGCTCACAGTTTTTTAGCCTCCGGCTCACACATTTTTGTCTTTGCTCAGGGAGGAGGGCGCCAGAGCAAACGAACTGATGCAGTAGCCAAATCGCTCGCTCACAATTTTACAGCCGGTAGCTCACAAGGTAGAATTTTTGCTCATGAGACTCCACAGCTTAGAGGGAGCATTGCTAGGGATATCATTTTTTTTTGTGCCATCACTACACTGCTGTGCTAATGGCAGCTGCATCTGTTGAACTTCTGCCTATCGTATAGCAACGAACGAAAGAAACACAGTGCTGCTGAAACCGAGAAAACAAAACGCACTGTGAAAAAGCAATTTCTAACAATTGTATATAAATAAGGACCTACACAAACTGATGTCTCTGATCATTATTTTAAAGTTAAATACAATATTATAATAGAAGGAAACTTTATAAAGTGGAACTTTGAACATATACGTGTACAACACGTCTTATGAAATAAATCTTAAGATATATATGCGTACCACGTCAAAAGGAGCTGCGGTGGCTCAAGTGGTTAAGACGCTGAACTGCAGGCTGTGGAAGATCGGTAGTTCGGCAGTTCGAGACCCGAGTGCCGCGTGACGGAGTGAGCTCCCCTCTCTGGTCCCAGCTCCTAGCAGTTCGAAAGCAAGAAATTACAAGTAGATAAATACGTACCGCTTCAGTGGGAAGGTAACAGTGTTCCATGCGCCTCAGCGTCTAGTCACGCCGGCCACATGACCATGGAAACATCTTCGGACAGTGCTGGCTCTTCAGCTTGGAAACGGAGATGAACACCGCAACCCTAGAGTTGGATTCGACTGGCTTTCGAGCAAGGGAAACCTTTACCTTACCATGTCAAAGGACAAAAGACAAGCCACAACAAAATGAAAAAAAGAGAACACAAGTCAAATAAGGTTGCTTAACATCATACAACACAACCCGAAAGAAAAGTTCAGGCACGGAGATGACTTGGTTTTTTGTGCTTTTGGCAAGCAATGATTTAAACAGCAGGTGTAGTAATATCTTTCTGTGGGTGATATGACTTCCCAGTGAACTAACACGTCTCCCGGGTAACTAATGACAGAGAAACCCTGCAAACAAAAGGTCTCTCTGTGTGTGCGGGAATCTAGCAGTGTAGGCTTGCCACTTGTTTCTACAGCCCCCGCGTCTGTGCCTTCACACCGCAATTAGGGATGCCAGCCTCCAGGTGGGACCTGGGGATGCCCTGGAATCACAGCTCATCTCCAGTCTACGGAACTGTTCCCCTGGAGGAAATGGATGCTCTGCGGGGTGGGGTGGACCAGTGTTCCCTCTAAGCTGAGTTAGTGTGAGCTAGCTCACTGGTTTTTAGCCTCCGGCTGAACTGCAAACTGTGGAAGGTCGGTAGTTCAGCAGTTTGAGACCCGAGTGCGCCACATGATGGAGTGAGCTCCCGTCTCTAGTTCCAGCTCCTGCCAACCTAGCAGTTCGAAAGCAAGACATTGCAAGTAGATAAATAGGTACCGCTTCGGTGTGAAGGGAACAGCGATCCGTGTGCCTTGGTGTTTAGTCATGCCGGCCACATGACCACGGAAACGTCTTCGGACAGCGCTGGCTCTTCGGCTTTGAAACGGAGATGAGCCACGTAAGTTGCAGTGGGTGTTGCCTTCTGACACACTTTCGGTGATGTCAGGGGGAGTGGCATATGCAAATAAGTTATGCTAATGAGTTATGTTAATGAGCTCCTGCACCTCTTTTTCTACGAAATGACCCCTGCTTTGCACCCACTGGAGACCGGAATAAGCGGAAACAGGCTATGTGGGACTTCGCGTAGGAGGGCCTCCTCCCCTTGTCAATCTGGCTGTGACAGCAATCTTACAGTCAGGAATCCAACAGGTGGAGCTTTCCCAGGCCTGGGGGGGGGTCTTTCACCTGCAAAACTTCTGTCTTGAGTTGCTGTTTAGAGGCACAAGGGCACCCTGGGGCCGTCATTCCACTCCGTGGTCTCTCATTCCATCCTCAGAGAAAAAGGGGTCTTTCACCTGCAAAACTTCTGTCTTGGGTTGCTGTTTAGAGGCACAAGGGCAGGCCAGGGGTTGCCATGTTTGTTGGAAACATTAGAAAAGGGGTAGTGGGCTTCCAACACCTGCAGGTTGAGCCTCGTCACAAAACTACAATTCCCAAGGTTCCTAGGGCGAAACTCACTCCCGTTTCAATGAATGCAAAGAAATGTACATCTCGCGGGGCCCCAATCATGCTCCGAAGACAAGAACTCTGTGCTGCTCTCAAATTGGCTTCCAGTATGAAAAGTATGCAGACGGAGAGTGATTTCAGCTAAGCATACCTTTATTTAGTTCAGGACAAAGACGAAGGGACCAGCTCGCAGGCTGGTTATATAGGTTCAGAAAACCCGCCACCAAGTACACCTAAACACACCCCCTACTCCCGATAGGCTATTTACAGTAACCGGGCGACCATTGGTCTCCCGGCTGAGAAGCTGGCCCTTTGATTGGGCCGGCTAGGATCCTACGGACCCATTGTCTTTGGACATGAAGCTATTGAAGAGTTGTGCCTGGCCAGCCCGGGCAAGTCCGGGCATGTCAGGCTGAATACATTACACCCCTCCCCCCTTGGTTCAGAAGGCACCCACAGACGAAGTCCTTCAAGTAGGCGGGTGGCTTCTTGGGGCGCGTCGAGCGTCGGGGCTCCGGGGTAGCGATGGGTTCGGTCTCGGGGGCCCTGGGAGCCGAGGGGCCTGGGACCGACGAGGGCGCCGAGGAGGCAGGACAGTCTGGCACCACGGTGGGAGGTGCCTCGGGTTCCTCACGGAGAGGCGGCTGTGGATCCGGTGCCGGGAGTGGGGCCGATGTGGCAGGCTCTGGGTCCTCGTCCGGATCCTCAGGGTCCAGCTGTAGCGTGCGACGGCGCAGCTGATCTATGTGCCGGTGGAGGATCTGGCCGTCCTCGCTGGAGACCTCGTATGAACGGGGGCCCTTGACCCGTATGACTCGGGCTGGGATCCATTGAGGCCCCCGGCCGTAGTTTCGGGCGTACACCGGGTCCTCTGGAAAGAACCCTCTGGCCGGCTCGTACGTCTCGGTGCCCGGGGCCTCCGGGGTTGCCCGATCTGGGTGTAACCGATCCAGTCGGGAGGCCAGGCGCGTCGGGAGCGTTGTGGAGGCCGCTGCTGCTCTCGGGGTCAGCAGGGAGCGAAGCGGAGCCGGGAGCTGCGCGATGAGCGGTTGCCGGAGAGCTGGGAGGCGAAGCGGCGTGGTTCCCGGAGGTCTCGGCGTCGGGGCTCGGTGCGGTGCTCGCGTGGGCGTCCGGGTCTTTGTTCATGGGGTCGTGGATCCCATCCTCGTCGCCAGTGAAAAGTATGCAGACGGAGAGTGATTTCAGCTAAGCATACCTTTATTTAGTTCAGGACAAAGACGAAGGGACCAGCTCGCAGGCTGGTTATATAGGTTCAGAAAACCCGCCACCAAGTACACCTAAACACACCCCCTACTCCCGATAGGCTATTTACAGTAACCGGGCGACCATTGGTCTCCCGGCTGAGAAGCTGGCCCTTTGATTGGGCCGGCTAGGATCCTACGGACCCATTGTCTTTGGACATGAAGCTATTGAAGAGTTGTGCCTGGCCAGCCCGGGCAAGTCCGGGCATGTCAGGCTGAATACATAACACAGTATTTGGCGAACTGGTCAGCAGGGACTTCATTTGGGGGATTGGATTCTCTTTTCAACAGCAAGTCTCACTTCTGGAAGATGCCGCATAGAGCAAGGGTACATCTGAGCCGGTGCAGAGTGACCCACGGCACCCAGCCTCGACTCCTGAGCTGCCAACCTCTGGGGGGAAGGGGTCCTGGAAAGCTCCCGGAGTTACAATTCCTCTCCAGACAGACTTCAGTCCCCCTGGAGAAAAGGGGTGCTTGGAGGGTGAACTCTGTGGCATTATACCCCGCTGACGTCCCTCCCTTTGCTATGGTTGCCAGCCTCCAGGTGGGGCCTGGGGATTTTCCCGGGCTGACAACCAACGCTCCCTCTAAGCTGTGGAGTCTTATGAGCAAAAATCCTCCTTTGCGAGCAACTGGCCTTAAAAGTCGTGAGCGAGCGATTCGGCTGCTGCGTGAATCCGTTTGCTCTGGAGCCCTCCCTCCCTGAGCGAAGGCAAAAATGTGCGAGCCGGAGGCTAAAAAACTGCGAGCTGGCTCACACTACCTCAGCTTAGAGGGAACACTGATTACAACTCCTCTCCGGGCGAGAGAGGTCAGTTCCCACGGAGAAAATGGCTGCTTGGGAGGGAGGACTTTTCTACGAAATGACCCCTGCTTTGCACCCACTGGAGACCGGAATAAGCGGAAACAGGCTATGTGGGACTTCGCGTAGGAGGGCCTCCTCCCCTTGTCAATCTGGCTGTGACAGCAATCTTACAGTCAGGAATACAACAGGTGGAGCTTTCCCAGGCCTGGGGGGGGGGTCTTTCACCTGCAAAACTTCTGTCTTGAGTTGCTGTTTAGAGGCACAAGGGCACCCTGGGGCCGTCATTCCACTCCGTGGTCTCTCATTCCATCCTCAGAGTAGTGTATTTGGGCTCAGAGACCCTAATGGGAAATCCAGTCCGCATTTTTATTGCAACTCTACTTGTACCCTCATTTTTTAAATATAAGATTTTTATTGATTTTCAAAGAGATACAGAATAAAGAAAAGGTTAAGGTTCCCATTGTTTCCAATGGGCAATCCTGACCTTCCTTTTAGTAGATCCCCCCTGGAAGGCATTCTCCCCGACCGAGGCCCGTCCCCAAACCCTCCCTTCTCCCAGACTTCACCCCCAAATCTCCAGGATCCTGCCTGGCCCACGCTCCCTTCCTCCGCGGTGTTGCCCAGAGTGGCGAGAGCGCCTGCAAAACCCAGAAAGAGAGGGGATCTTTCTCAACCTGGCCTACCCCGCAAGGTTGTTGTGTGAATGGCAGGAAGGCGGCCTCCCGCTCTGCGCCCCCTGGAGGACAGGGCGAGGCGGCGGGGGCGCTCCGGCTGGAGCCGAGGGAGGAGGCGGCTTCCCCCTCGGCTCGGCTCTCCCGGGCCTGCCCGAGGGCGCGGACCCTTTAAGAGGCCGGGAGCGCGCAGGGAAGGCGGGCGGGGAGGAGGCGGCGAGCCGAGGCGCGCTGCTGCTGCTGGGGTTGCTGCTGCGCCGTCCGCGCCCTTCCCTTCCCTTTGCCCGGCTCGCCTCTCCAGCGGCGGGACGCGCGTTTGGCCGGCCCTGGTCTGCCCGGAGGCGCCCCGGCGCGGGAGGCGGAGGCAGCGGCAGCAGGAGCAGGAGCGGATGACCT